>NC_073694.1:128498108-128798108 GCF_029784165.1 Wyeomyia smithii
TTTTGATTGGTACAATATAATTTGTAACGTAATAAACAAAAAAAAACTACAATAGTAATGACATAAACATTTTTGACATTATTTTCTTATGAGCTTCCAGCGTGACAATTATTAATCACAAACATTTACACAAAAATAACATGTAATTATTCATCACGGCGCTAGTTTGCTTCACCTTTATAAGAGATCTTTCAAAAACAAAAATCAAAGATAGTAACAACATAAAATCCTTATGGGTATTCATGTCGAACTCGTAAAAAAATACTCATCTCTATTGACGAGTAATGAAAAATATACAAAGTATTTTTAAATGAGCTCGACGTGAAGATCCCTATGTTTAGCAAGGAACAAGCATAAATATTACTTCTAAAACATAATTGTGATGTAAATTCATATTTGTGATGAAATGTCCGCCCGTTTGAGTTGAAATTATTTAAATTACTCCAAGAAAAAAATGCTAACAGTCAAACATTTCACTAGAAACTGACTGATACATCAAAATAGAAGGAAAGAAAATTTTATTTAATCTTTATTTTGTATTCTTGTTTGCGCTAGTGTATTCCAATTGCGTCAGGACAGGCATGACTGCTTTAATGCACAAGAAATAAGGCTTCTGTCACAATAAAAGTCTGCTGTCCCTACACAGTACAACGCTTACAGAGAGTCATGTCTTCCATCGCTTCCATCGTAGGATGCAAAGCAGATGACAATGGTTCGTTAGTCAGCGGCTGGTGAGCTCAGTTTCTAAATAAAGTCGCTTCGCTGGGCAAGGGACAACATCTAGTAAAACAAGTCGTCAAGAAGTTGTCAGCTTTTGTAAAACTTCTACTAAATAAAGGGCCCGTTATTCATTAACGTTAAATGGAATTCTATTTAGCCCAGGCCCGGATTTGAGAAGGAGCAAATGCCCCGGGCCTTTCTACACAAGGCCCTCCCCTAGTCCTGGGCCAGACGTGAAGACAGAGTGGAGACCTATTTTTTGTTCGTAATCTTCGTGAAGCGTTAAGCCATTTCAAAATTTAACTTTTTTAAGAAAAGAGAGGGCCTCACGAAAATATCTGCCCCGGGCCCCCCAGTACCTAAATCCGGCCCTGATTTAGCCTCGAGGAACGGTCCTTTTCTCAAACTAGCCGTTGTATGCTGGAGTCCCGATTTTCGAGAAGTTTTCAGTGTTAGAATCCCTCCGCCCCTCAGCTTGTAATCCTTCTGACACTAATGTCGTTCTAGTTTTCACATTTTTGCAATTACATGCAAACTGATATCCATTAAAAAAGAAACTGATGTTCCATTAAAAAAGAAATCGTTTGAACAATTTATAGGCGTGTTATATTAAAAAGTCTGTGAAAAAACCGAAATTGCGTTCGACCAGAGTGAAACGGTTCACCACAGACATGGCATCCAAAGAAAGTGCTTGTTTATGGTTTAAAACCAAACTTTGCGATTTATTTTAACCAGTAACTGATTTTTTAAAGAAAATTTAATTTTTTCTTGTAACAACCGTCAGGACTGGGTTAATATATGTTAAATCAATGAAATACCCGCTCCAAAATACCAGAGCTACAGACGGTGTTATGAACAGATACGCAAAGAGTGAGGTCAATGAGTATAAAAGAGAGGTGAGGAGGAAACTTACTAACACTTGCACGCGCCCCTCTGCTCATCCTCCTCTGCCCATAGTTGATGCCAAATAGTGACGTAGTTATTTGGGTTTCCAATTGAGTTCATCTAGTTGTTTACATTTGAAGCATTTACTAATACTAGAAAATTTCACTCTCCTCCTCACCTCTCTTTTATTCTCATTGGAGTGAGGTCGAAACCTCCAAGTGAACCGTCAAATCGAGGCTCCAAGTGTGCAAAAAAATAAACTCAGGAGTGTTACTTTTCGTACAGAATGTGTATTGTAATCAGTATAATTGTTGTGAACCACGTGAAATAATGATTTGAACGGAAAATGTGTTTGTTATGCTTGTATTATGAGTGATGCATTGAAAATAAAAAAAATGTATAAAGGCGTCGTACACAAATTACGTAACGCTAAAAACCTAGATTTCAGACCCCCTCCCCCCCTATCGTTACGTAGGGGGGGAGGGGGTCTGAAATCTAGGTTTTTAGCGTTTTAGCGTTAGCGTAACGATAAGTAACGTTCGATATGACTCCCCCCCCCTAAAATTACGTAACGCTGGACAACCTGCCCCCTCTCCAAATTTGCGGTTTTGAGCAAACATCACAGTTACGTAACGATCTCAACAACCCCCCCCCCCTCCCCCTATGTAACAATAAGTAACGCATACTTAAACCCCCTTCCCCCCCCCCCACCCCTTCATGCGTTACGTAATTTGTGTACGACGCCAAACAAGCTTTGAAACTCAATTATATATCCTTACAAAGTTTCGGAATTTTATAACACTTCCACGCACTTTCAGCGAAGCGTTACTTTGCGTGTGTCAAACATGTGAAATTGCGTTACGTGGGGGTGGGTGGGTATTGAAAATTGCCAAATTCCGCGTTATGTAATATTTGAATGGTTCCCTACCTTTTCCTATCCCTCGCTGTACATTTGACAGAGTACACGCTCACTCTAGATAACCCAAAACTGAGTCACAACCTAATCAGTTTCGCTAAAACCGTATGTACTCAAAACTGAGTAGAAGTTGTTTTACTCATTTCTGAGTACCACCGAATGTTATCAAAATTGAGTAAATATTACCCATATTATGCGTAAAAGTTACTCATTTTCGACTCAAAAATGAGTACTTTAAGCTTCAATGAGGGAATTCCGGAAAAATTATCATTATTGACTCGATATTATTATATTTTGCCATTTTAATGAATTTTATTTTAAATTTTTTTATTTTATTTCAAGAAATTTACCTTTGTTCGCCGGGACACGGGAGATCTTTGAATTTATTTGCCGTATATCCAACCAACGAGTCCTGGTGAAAAAGAAAAATTGGCATTAGTTGCAGTCAATTATTTAAAATTATGAATTACCTACCGATAACAACTAATTTCAATCATTTTTATTTCCTCCTTTTTTCAAACGGTTTGCTTGGTTTGAAAAAATGATTAAAATAAAAAAAATGATTAAAATTCAACTCAGCCGCTGAGTAGCCCAGAGTGAGCGTGTATAACATCGAAGATACGAAAACGTCAAACCTGATACAAAAACGTCAATGTCGGTCAGATTGTTTTCATTATTTTGCTGTTTCGGTTGGGGCTTAGCCCTTGCGCTTTTTAAGTAGACACAGTGGATCTGGTTATTATCCAAAAAAGTTATGTAACCTAAGCAAAAAACTTTATAATTTATATATGAGCCTGAAAATAAAGGAACGACGAGATTTTTGTATCTATAGCAAACAAGCAAGAAGACAGAAAAGAGCAAAACATCAGATTTGACGTTTCTATGTTGTACTCGATGTTATAGCCAGGGGGGATCTATCTGTCAAACATCGTGTAACCAACATATTCGGCAACATGGTGTTTGTTTTGGTTTTTGTTCTGTTTGGTTATGAAATTGATCGATGTGAAATATAGAATTGGAACGTTTTTTTATCAAAACTCGAGAAACCGCGGAAAACTTTTATGAATGTGTTGTGTAGTGATTTTTTCCTCATTATCGTTCATAGTTACAAACGTCACGGACCAACAAACGTCATGGACCAGAGCTGATCTGCGATAACGCACACATATATGAAATTTGACAGCAGTGAATCCCCTCTGGTTATAGCTCATAGCACATTCCCTCGTTTTTGCCCATAACAAGGCTCAAAATAGAGGTAGATCTACTAGATCATGATTCTCAAAGCAGTTTTCAAGTCGAATCGCGACAAATCGATTCTAGTGCTTGGAATCTTTTGTGCAACATGATTTGCCTCTAATACAATGGGCACACTAGCGACATTACTTATCTAAAGACTAAATAATCTTATCATTACACAGTCTAGTGTATGAAAAAGTTTCAAAAAATTTTTAAACCGTAAGCTGTTCATTCACTTGGTAAGCAAAAACAGTGTAAACAAAAAATATCCATAGTTTTCGCTGTACGGCCAACCGTACCGAATAATAATAAAATTTAACAGTGCGCTTAATAAAATCGACCAATCAGAGAGGGCTTTCGCTTTGACAGAACTTTGGGTGATTTTTTGTTTCTCTTGTCACGTCCTGTCCTAGCTTGGCAGCAGATCAACTCTATACATAACCTATAAAAAACCAGCAACGCCAGCGACATTTCTTATCTAGGGACTTAATAATCTTATGTTTATTCGCGTTGAAAAAGATTTTGAAGGCTGTTCGCACCGAGGGGAACATCCATAAATGACGTAGCTTTTTTTAGGTTTTTTTGACCCCCTCCTCCCCCATCGTAGCATTTCGTCACAAAGTCAGGACCCCCTCTAGATAATTACGTAGCTTTATAACAACCCCCCCCCCCCCCCAATAATTTTTTTTGCAAATTTTATTATCCAAAACATACCTTGAGTCATTATTGAACAAGAAAAGACAAGGAAGGAATAAAAATGACCCTAAGCAGACAAAACAGCGATAAAAAAGAATAATTAGAAAAAATACAATTTTGACGTGGGACTACGTCTTTGTTTAGTATACTGGGATGCATTCTGTAAAATTGGAAATGAAACTGGCAAATGTTGCGTCAGATTTCAAACGATAATAACAGCATAACCACATGATGGATAACAATAACCAATATGTTGTTGGATAGATAAAATGTGTAACAATTTTTTAAAATGCTAGTTATCATTATTACTTCACTGCTCAACGGTGAAAATTAATAAATTACAGGGAAACTTACGCGAAAAATGAACCAATTACATGCGAGCATCCCTAGACAGACGACGTGAATGGACACCATCCGTTCCCCGTGATATTCTCTGTATCAATATCGAAATAAAAATTGACAGAGTCTCCCCGTCCCAATAGGTCAATTTATTTTTGCTTCCATGAGCTTAGACTAATATGATGTCTCGAAGGTAAAAGTTTTCCAAAAAGTTCGAAACAATCCCCATTCTTGTACAAATTCTAATCCTGCTTTTAGAACCTGATAAAAACTGATGTCTTGAAAGAAAACATACCGATAAAAGCAACAGTACCAGTGGAGTAAAGAACCGCAGGCAAGCTTAGGAGAATGACTGGAGAGCGACATTATACTGACGACTTTTCTCTCTTTTCACTCTAACAGCCTCATGCATGAGCTGTTCATGAGAGCTCACATACACCTACAACTTGACAAGGCAAAGAAACTGTCTTGTGTTGCGTACGACAGTTCATTCTTGCGCATGTATTTTGTTCTTTCGGACATGACAGCATAGTTTGCTCAGTGTGACAGTCTGCTGATCGGCTGCGGCTGTCATCGACTCGCATTTTTTCGTTTCTCCTTTTTCACAGGCCGGTGGCATATTGAATACAAAGCAAACCGTTTCCATTGTTGATATTATTCCCCACGTAAGAAAGAACGTGCTTCGCACCATCTCTCTTTCATTCTTTCATCGGCCTTACTGTCGTGTATCATAATAACCTGACATCCCGCTCGGATTTGGATGTCGGAATGTGCTGTCGCTCGGATTTGGATGTGCTGTCGTCAGTTGCTGTCGGACTGTTTACCGAACGTATGGGAAACAGAGAGAGCTGTGCAATACAATGAGAGCCGGATCAGTTAAAAATTTGCTGTCATTGTATTGCAGTAATTTTCATAACACTGACCGCAGGTCTCTCGTCGTCTATGATTGCAGCGGTACTCTTCTATTCGTACATTTCAGCGGTACACTTCTATTCGTACTGCAGCGGTACTATTCATATTGCACTGGTAAACTTTTGTGCGTACATTTCTTTTCGTGTGCAATCGAGGAAAAACTGCCATGCTGCTGTTGATGGTGATTGTAAATTTATCTCATAAATATGATTACCATTAACTATTCAACAAGAATTGTAAATTTTGCAACGGATATTTATTCAATTTTATCTTCGATATTCACTAAATAATCCTGACCGGATAGTATCGAAAGAGTAAATTCCACATAAACACATTTATAGAAGAGTAGGTAAATGAAAAAAATTGTCAAGCAAAAAACAAAAATGGAATTGTTGATTGTTATGGTTTTTTGCTGGAACTTGTTAATAATTTTGTTAGACATATCTTCTTATGTTTGCCAATTAATTAACCTTCGTAAGGACTTCTATATTATTTGAAAGTAAGAACCATACCGTAGATTTGATTCAATCAGAGTTAAATAAGACAAAACCATTTATTTAAATAACGTATGTATTGTTGGATTTGGTTTTCGAGGATATAGAGTTAATTCGGATGATATGCTTGTGCCTTGTTAAATACATGTTTTTTGCACAAAAGAATACTGCAGGCTTATACTAACATCGCCAAATATATACGATATTTTTTCGAGTGTTATTGAATATATTTAAAAAAATTGATTTCGCGGGGGGGCTGAAAATAAAAATACGTACATTCGCTGAGCAAACTCCTTGATTCTGTCTGCAGGCTCTGTATCCAGCTTTTTACGCACCATAATGGCGGACGCTCTAATGAAAAATTCGTAATATGTTACCTACCCTTTTGACAACTCTGCTTACGTCAGTTTGACTCTTCATGTGTTTCGCAAGAGAAACAATTAATCTGGCAACATTAATGTTGCCAAAACTGCAGAAATCGTGAATCTGACATAAGCAGAGAGGTTCACAAATTACGAACGCGTATTGTAGCACCCGCCATTATGGTGCGTAAAAAGCTAGATATTTTGTAACAAAAAATCCCCTAATTACAGTGTTTAGTCCCACGTCACCATTTCATACAACCCTAGGGCTGTATACCTTGTAGTATTTTTTCTTAGTTTCATGTTTGCTACGTAGCTTGGCTTGAACCCCCACCCTCCCTCTCGTCCAGGGCTGCCAAGTATACAGATTTTTCTGTATTATATAGAATTTTTGACCACGTTACAGAAATAATACAGAATAAATACAGAATATTGACTTTTAATACAGATTTGTACAGAATTTCAAAGTGTTCGAATGAAAGAACTGGTAGGTCGGCGACATTTCATCCGAACAGATCCGAGCATCAGTTTTCATTTGTTCGAATGCATTTCCCAAATGGCGGCCAAACTGGCCGATTCGCATAAGGCAATCAACGGGTGGCGTTTCACTGCTTGTACGTTTGTTATTGTTGTTTTTCAATTTGCAAAACCCCACCGACCGAATACAGAATCTTTTAATGTCGGAAAAAAATAATCTGAAGTAATATTATATTATTGTTTAAAGGATTGCCATTGCAATTTTAGAGCAACTGATCGGACAACGTTTGTTTTTAACGCTTCTCGATCCGGATTGCATTCACGTTGCGATCTCTCAAACATACCCCTAGTAACAATTTCGGTTTTATCAAAGCTTTATAGCGCTTAATACAGCCAAAACAGTGCTATAAAACTTTGATTAAACCAGTTTTGTTACTTGGGACCTGAGGCTGTTGAAAAAGTTGAAAAAAAAAAACGGAAATCAGTTGATCGTAACTGTCTCGTGGATTGTTTTTGTGAGAGAAAAAGAAAGCAATATTTTTGCATTGATTTCTCGGTTTTCACAAGCAGTCTAACAGTTAGAAATGGGAATTCGTATTGGTGCGAGCAGGCTTTAAAATCTGTTTCTTCGCCCAACGTGGAATATTTGCGGCTGATTGTATTTATATTGTATTTGCGTTGACGACAACCAACGCTCTTCTTTTGCCATTTTATTACTTCTGTTCGACTTCTGCTGGGCGTCCGGCATTGACTCAGCGAGAAATTGCCTTTCTTATTTCTTCTGGACATCCAACATTTGGCTAAGCGGGAAAGCTTTGGAACAAAAATACCTGATTCGATTGCTTTCATAGGAAAAAAACACGCTTATTAGCAATGGGCGATATTGTATCGGTATCGGAAATATCGATACTTTTGAGACGATATTTCGATTTTTTGGATCGATACACAAGCGTCCGATACTCGACCGTATCGATACTGAAAAACGCGATATTTGTATCGATATTCTTTTATGCATACGGACCAGCTAGCTGACATGTTACAAGGGCTAACATCTCAATGTGTACACGAGATCACCGCCACTTTTGATACGCTATGTTATGCTGTCTGTCAGCGTCAGTGGAGCCCACACATCGTAGAACCGCTGCGATGTTGGCTGCGATAAAGCAAAGCAAATCGGATGGAGATGCCAGCTAGTTGATACGAGCTGGAACCACTGAAAAGCTGCCACTGTCAGTATAAGTATCGCACAAGTCTATTTGCACTAGCAAAACTTAAGCCTGTATTACACTCTTTGACCAAGCGTCAAATATTTGGCACTTTTTGACAGATAAAAATTTGGTCGTAGATAATTATTTGTCACTCTCCAATTTTAACATGAGGCAAACACGGGCAAACAACAACCATGATGTCAAATAAATTTGACCATTATGTCAGAAGGTCAAAAATTTGACCATTAGACAAAGAGTGTACTACAGGCTTTAGATGGAGAAATAGATAGAGAGAATGTTGTGAGCCAAACGAACTGTCAAAATCTGAGCCAAACGCAGCATAGGGCCAAATTCGAAATTTGTTTTACTTAAGCCACACATTTAAAGCCAAAAAGGAGTGCTCAATAATAACGTGTTCTCATATACTTTCAAGAATAGGCATAGCTCTACGTTGCATTATTAAGGCACAAAACTTATATTGTTTTCTGACAATTGATTAAAATATTGTTTGTTCACATTTATACTAAGCTTCATTTGTTTTTATTTCAATTCATTCTACTTTCTGCGTTAAAATGCATCCACAAACCCCTCAAACGAAATTCAACGTTATCAGAAATGATGTTTGGCTTCGATTTAGTTGGGCTATAACCCAACGAGCGGGAGCCCAACTAAAACGTAGCCCAACTAAACATAGCCCAACGAGTGAAATTTGACTGTATTTTAAAAACAAATATAAGTTTTCTGGTTACACTGTTCAGATCGATCAGCGGTAGACTTCACTATCTTATTTTCGCTGACATATCTAACTTTTTTATGTCATCAACTTCCTCATCAATTAATATGGAAGTGTGTCAATAATTTATACAAATAAGACGGGAGCTTCACAGCCCATTGGGCCAGTGAATACAAATCTTGAAGATATAAGATGTTTAATTCATTTGTTTGCTAAAGCTCAGAATTTCTGCATTACCTGTATGTATTTGTTTGTGAAGTCATTTGATTCATGCTGCTCTAGAGAATGCGGATAGATACCGGAAAAACAACAAAAAGTCGGCACATCAAATTTTCATTGCTGGAAACCACTAAAATTTTGCTGATTTTTGGTGTGCTGTGCTTCCAGCAATCTGTTCAGCAAAATGAAATTTGCTAATTATTCAGTAATGCTCAATTACATAAAAGTGACAGGTCGTTTGCTGCATGTTCGGTAAAACATAATACAACTTGCTGGTTGTCAGCTATGACAATTTGCTGTTCATTCAGCAAAGCATAAATCAATTTGCTGGTTAACCAGTTAATTCAAGGGAACCATGTTTTCGTCAGGCACCAGATTCCATCCGCCCATCGGATCATAGGCAAATTACTGTTGAACTAGAGATGTATGATTATCATTTCAACTTTTAAGTTCATCTAGCCCAACAAGGACTTAGCTATGGTCCCATATTCGCTATCAGGAGCTTAGCGATGATCCCGTACCAGCTGCACAGCGATTTGGCGCGTTTTACTAATGACAGCTTGACGTAAATTTTTTGACATATCAATTCTTTTGCTGGATTCCAGCAACCATTCATTTACTGCTTTCTGTTCAGCAAATAGTTTTGCTGTATTTTCGCGAATCACTGAATCGAATACTGGTTTTCAGTAAATTCAGGGTGGCCACTCAATATCAATTTTCAATTTCCCGGTTTTTTCCCGGTTTTCCCGATGATATTTAGTGAAATTTCCCGGTGTTTTATTTTTAAAACATATGAGAAAAAAATCAATTTTCACATGCTTATTTGTGCCTTGCAAAAATAGTGTTACAAAACTATGAAAAACATTCCTCCTTCATCGTGTTTAGCTGTTTGTCGACTTTAGCAAGTACCTTCATGGTGATCTGCTGCACAATTTTCGCCCTCTTTATCTCCAAATCGTTGACAATCTTTGCCTTCTCGCGCTTTTTTGCTTCCTTCTGCATCTTTCTCTGTCAACCTTCTCTCGAGCTTGCAGTGCTTCTGTATCAGGATGCCAATGAAATGCGTGGGATAAATTCAAGAGTTGGGGCATAGAGTTTTTGTCTTCTAGAATGTCTCTAGAAATGTCCTCAGGCAAAACTTCAAGCGGACTTTGGGAAGAAGAGCCTCAGAGTGACCAATGAAAAAAATGCACATGAAACTGTCTAGATGCATTTTGCAAAATGCATGAAACGTTGAGATCTGTTATTTCAAAACAATTTTTTTTTTCGAAAAACTTCGATCCTGGGACTTTAAAATTTTCGAGCTGGGGTCAATGTAATGTATAAGAAATTTTCTCATGGTCCGTAAAATAAATTCAACTGACACTCTGAATAAACAATTTGAAAATACCACAAGGTATACAACCCTAGGGGTTGTATGAAATGGTGACGTAGGACTAAATATATAATATATGCTAACTAAATATTATTATATGCTGCGCTAAACTGTTCATAGGTAACACTACCGTTTGTTTTTGATAGTCGTTATTTTAAAACTAACAATGCACGAATACATGAAAATTTTACACTAGTAGTAGTTGCGAAAATTCTCATAACTCTTATCTTCAAGCATCTATAGTTCTGAAAAGAACCGATTCCATAATATTCAGTTAGAAATTCGTGCTACAGAACGCTGATAATCGCACCATGAATATTTTGTTGGCCGCGCATAAAATTTGCTCTCCGCTGTGCCCTCCAGTAGCTGTGCTAGCAAAATATCCTGCATCGAACGATGGTAAGTGTTGCTGCCGTATGCAAAATAAAGGTGTAACATAGTTCCGCAGTGCCTGGAAGTTGACTCGTATGCAGCTCTCGTTTCTCAATGTCGCGTACCTTTGACAGCTGCACTGCTCTCGCCTTTGTGTAACAAACTAAACTGAAGCTGAATTTTCTACACGCAGTCTTTTGTATCGAGTTCAGCGTAGATTTTTACCATTAAGGCGTGGCCACGTAGCTTATAGAAAGAAAGAGAAACAAACCAACACATCTTCAATACTACTGAGTGCTTTTCATAAGCATCAAAAGAAAGTTTTTGCTTTCCCGATGCGAAAATCACTCTGGTTCTTAGATTAACTAATTTTCGTTGTTGATATTTGACTGATAACGGTGTTCGAGTGAACACAAACAAACAATTAAACCGGAAAATCACTCAATTTAGCAGTGAAAATTCTTGAAATGAGGGTTATATCTTGTGACAAACTATTCATAGGTAACACTACCGTTTATCTTTGGTGCGTCCTGGTCGTTATTGTAAAAATGATTATTTAGAAATAGATGAACATTTCACACTAGTAGTAGTTGTGAAAATTCTCATAACTCTTATCTTCATCATCTAATAGTTCTGAAAAGAACCGATTTCATAATCTTCAGCTCGGAATGTAGCTACAGAATGCTGATGATCACACCACCACCGGTAGCATCGATTATTTAGTTGGCCGCGTATAAAATTTGCTCTCCGCTGTGCCCTCCAGCAACTGTGCCAGCAAAATATCCTGCAGCGTACGATGGTTATTGTTGCTGCCGTATGCAAAATAAAGGTAACATGCTCCGCGGTGCCTGGAAGTTGACTCATATGCAGCTCTCGTTTCTCAATGTCGCAAAGCTTTA
The DNA here is from genome assembly GCF_029784165.1 of Wyeomyia smithii. Taxonomy (NCBI): domain Eukaryota; kingdom Metazoa; phylum Arthropoda; class Insecta; order Diptera; family Culicidae; genus Wyeomyia; species Wyeomyia smithii. The sequence goes on from NC_073694.1 coordinate 128,509,952, forward strand.
ACAGCTGCACCGCACTCGCTATTGTGGAACAAACTAAACTGAAGCTAATTTTTCCACACGCAGTCTTTTGTATCGAGTTCAGCGTAGATTTCATCATTAAGGCGTGGCTACGTAGCTTATAGAAAGAAAGAGAAACAAACCAATACATCTTCAATACTACTGAGTGATTTTCATAAGCATCAAAAGAAAGTTTTTGCTTTCCCGATGCGAAAATCACTCTGGTTCTTAGATTAACTAATTTTCGTTGCTGATATTTGACTGATAACGGTGTTCGAGTGAACACAAACAAACAATTAAACCGGAAAATCACTCAATTTAGCAGTGAAAATTCCTGAAATGAGGGTTATATCTTGTGACAAACTATTCATAGGTAACACTACCGTTTATCTTTGGTGCGTCCTGGTCGTTATTGTAAAAATGATTATTTAGAAATAGATGAACATTTTACACTAGTAGTAGTTGTGAAAATTCTCATAACTCTTATCTTCATCATCTTATAGTTCTGAATCGAACCGATTTCATAATCTTCAGCTCGAAATGTAGCTACAGAATGCTGATGATCACACCACCACCGGTAGCATCGATTATTTAGTTGACCGCGTATAAAATTTGCTCTCCGCTGTGCCCTCCAGCAACTGTGCCAGCAAAATATCCTGCAGCGTACGATGGTTATTGTTGCTGCCGTATGCAAAATAAAGGTAACATGCTCCGCGGTGCCTGGAAGTTGACTCGTATGCAGCTCTCGTTTCTCAATGTCGCAAAGCTTTAACAGCTGCACCGCTCTCGCTATTGTGGAACAAACTTAACTGAAGCTAATTTTTCCACACGCAGTCTTTTGTATCGAGTTCAGCGTAGATTTTACCATTAAGGCGTGGCTACGTAGCTTATAGAAAGAAAGAGAAACAAACCAATACATCTTCAATACTACTGAGTGATTTTCATAAGCATCAAAAGAAAGTTTTTGCTTTCCCGATGCGAAAATCACTCTGGTTCTTAGATTAACTAATTTTCGTTGCTGATATTTGACTGATAACGGTGTTCGAGTGAACACAAACAAACAGTTAAACCGGAAAATCACTCAATTTAGCAGTGAAAATTCTTGAAATGAGGGTTATATCTTGTGACAAACTATTCATAGGTAACACTACCGTTTATCTTTGGTGCGTCCTGGTCGTTATTCTAAAAATGATTATTTAGAAATAGATGAACATTTCACACTAGTAGTAGTTGTGAAAATTCTCATAACTCTATCTTCAAGCATTTATAGTTCTAAGAAGAACCGATTCGATAATCTTCAGCTCGAAATGTATGCTACAGAATGCTGATAATCACACCACCACCGGTAGCATCGATTATTTTGTTGGCCGCGTATAAAATTTGCTCTCCGCTGTGCCCTCCAGCAGCTGTGCCAGCGAAATATCCTGCAGCGTACGATGGTAACTGTTGCTGCCGTGTGCAGAATACAGGTAACATGCTCCGCGGTGCCTGGAAGTTGACTCGTATGCAGCTCTCGTTTCTCAATGTCGCAAAGCTCAACAGCTGCACCGCACTCGCTATTGTGGAACAAACTAAACTGAAGCTGAATTTTCCACACGCCGTCTTTTGTATCGAGTTCAGCGTAGATTTTTACCATTAAGGCGTGGCCACGCAGCTTAGACAAAGACAAACAAACCAAAACACTTTGTTGAGTCAAAATATGTAGGCAGTGGAATTTATTTCGTCCATTTATTGTTATCTGTGCTTGGGAAGCAAGCCAAGAACAAGGGAAATGTATGGGAAAGCTTGACCTTGGAACTTTTCACCTTTTTCCACCATTAAGCAGTAAAGAAACAATGTTGAACATAATATCAAAAAATTGTTACACATTTTATCTATCCACCGACATATAAATGACTAAGATGCATTGAGTCGTTCGCTTGCTATAACCGTTTGAAATCTGACGCAACATTTGCCAGTTTCATTTTCATTTTCACAAAGTGTAATCTAGTATAGAAAAGTAGGAGGGTGGTATTCAAGACACGACCGCATGACGTTGGACTACGGTATTCTTATATTCCATTAAAACAAATAATAGAGAGAATTGCAACTCTAGTATTTGCTGCAATTTTATCTTACAGTGCATTTCTGGATGCTGAGACGTTAAAACTTTATAAATAATAATATATACTAAAAGAATGGATATCTTTTATTTAATCGCTGTCATTTCATACATATTCGAATCAACCCTTTGTTTGCTGCACTACCAAGACAATCATTTAATTGAGCGAATTGGTAAAATTTTCCTATCTAAGCAAAAAGCAAACTTTACGAAACTATCTGAAATTGGAGCCCAGAACGATTCAACCGAAAATTTTAAATTTGAAAATTGTTTGACATTTAATCGATAAAACTCATGCTAGGTTAGTTCCAGCCCAGCATATAACTTCATGTATTTGAAAAAAAAAAAACGTTTGGTTCAATAACTCAATATAGCAAGAGCTCAATCACACGTTTTTCGGTAGTTGTTATCAAGGTTTGGGCGAGTGACAGGAAAATATCTTAACTTCTTCAGTTGTGATTTAGAGCATTTCTAATTGTTTTGTTATTTTTCACGATAGCGACAAGTTTGTTTCTTTCTCTGTGTGCGAGAAACAAAATCAAAACCGCGCACCGAGAAACAAAAACGGAAATTTAATGAATGCTCATTGAGAAAACTTGCAACTCTTTTTACCACTAACTTATGATACTCAAAAGAACCCGTTTTGATCTAAATCAAATTTCTAGTAAATAAGTGTTGATCATTCATAGGTAGTAATTTTTCCTCGATGAATAATGACTGGCTGAAGAAGTTAAAATCGCTGCTGTAAAATCAAATTCACAACTGTGTTTGTTAAGACGTTTTAATATTTTCAATGACAATAATAATCTTCGATAAACACCCGCTATAGTTATTCACACACATGCTATAACTATCTAAACACGCGTTAAAACTATTCATACACACGCTGTAGCTATAGCTATCCATACACACGCTATTCCTTTCCATACATCCGATACAACTATCTATACACACGCATAAGCTATCCAACCATGTGCTATTACTATCCATACATACGCTATAACTAATCATTACACACGCAGCAGCTATCCACACACAAGCTATAACTATCCGTACACACGCTGAAGATATACACGCAATAGCCATAATATGCTACACATGCTAGTGTCTTACACACGCTATAGCTAGCCATACACACGCAACAGCGCCATCCCTATCATCGCAAATGTCATAGCAATACAGATGCACATACGCTATATGTGCACACCGCACACACACTAAATGGCGGTAGCTTTCCTAGTGGCGGTGCTGGCTCGTGCAGTTTCTGGCTGTTTTCATCCAACGATATCTGAATTGGATTACCGCTGGTGGGGTCCAACTCAGATCGAGGGAGAACCGAACTGAATGAAGAAATGCAGCTTCCCACTACCTCCGCCGCTGCTGCCTGATACCCCCGCTCTGGTTCTGCTGCAGCTCAGTTTGGCCGCTGGAATCAGCCACCGCTGCTGATTATACAAGACCGGCCTGGTGGCTTTTCACTTGTTAACTGGTGACTACTATGAGACGACGCAGGTTATTATATAGCCCAAAGCAAAAATCCATCCGCGAGCAAACAAGAAGCGAGCTTGTGATTGGTTGAATGTGCACGACTTTTAACACAACTTTTAACTAGTTTAGTATCGAAAACATATTTAAATTATTATATGACAATCTTGCGCAATATTTCCCCTATCAATCAAGCCATTGGTGTTTAGAATCTGTTCAGTGGTAATGATAAAAGAAGCATTTTAAAACGGTGTTGAAAGCTGTGAGACTGTTTACAAAGTCAGATCGGTTGTATCCGTCGACTGTGCTTGTGAAGAGAGGTGGTGATTGGTTGCTCGGTATGATTTAGACAATCGATGTGATTTATCAATTTTTCAATAGTGTATCTCGAACAATAGGTTATTTTTGTTACATAAATTCAACCGTAAAAGAATTTCTGATCGGTTGATGCCAAAACCTCGAAATTCTGAAAAGAAATGACTGATATATAAGCGCTCAAAACCTGACCACTTTTCCCTGGTTTTCCCCGGTTGAATTACTAGATTTTCAAATTCAGGTGCCTAACTTCGATATAGACGTTAGTCCAACGTTAAAACAAAGACGTAGTCCTACGTAAAAAAAAATATTTTAGCTACTTTTTGTTTTTGATATAGAAAAAATCTGAGAAATCTTTAACAAATAGCTCTTCAAGGTGGCGTCTTTCCCCAACAAAATCAAGTAGTCAAAAGGTCCAACACAGAATGAAAAAATTTTTATTGCTGCTTTTTGCTGCTTGTGGTTAAAACCATACCAAAAATCGGGAAGTACAAACCGGATAGCTCCGTTCCGGTCCGGTTCGAAATAAAATCGAGACTCGAAGTTTCCGGTCCTATTTGACTTTTAACCGGATTCTCCCCGATGCGATGTCGAACACTATTCACAAGAAGTTTCAATACGCCTCCCGCGACGCTGATAACTTTTTGACTTCTTTAAAATCTGACAATATATGTTACGGAACAGTAAATTTATCCACCTGATCAAGACTGATTTTATTTGACGCAGATCTTGCTGCGAAGCCGCTGTCGACTTTAACTGAAACCAACAACCAGCTTTCCCCTATCCGGCAGAATCATGCCAGTTAGGTCAACATAAAAAAGCAGGGTCTCATGTTGACATTTCCTCAGAAACTGTTGAACAAATAAAGCGGCAGACATGAAGGAGGATGATTTTCCCGGCGTGAAGCCTAATTTCCCGATTATCCCGTATTTTTTTCCCGGTGATTTAAAATTCCCGGCTTTTCCCCGCTTTTCCCGTTTTTCCGGTAAAGTGGCCACCCTGAATAAATGTATTTATCAAAAATTCAAAAAATGATCTCAGCTATAGTATCGATACTTCTGGTATCGATACTTTTTGACCGACATTTTGAGTATCTCGATACTTTTGGTTCTTCGGGTATCGATACTGAAGTATCGATACTCTCCATCGTATCGCCCAATGCTAACGCTTATAGACCTGAGTTTTCTTTCAGAAATACTACCCAACCTTTTTACGGTTTCAGGCAAGATTTAAGGTCGGATTCCAAGCCCCGTTACCCCAAACCCAAGCACTTGTAGGTACACGAACAAAATACAGAAAAATACAGATTTTTTTACGGGTGCATACAGATTTTTCAAAATAAAATCTGGCAGCTCTGCTCTCGTCACATTTCGACACAAAACTGCAAACCCCTCACCTCTCCCCTCAAATGCTACGTCATTTATGAATGTTCCCTAGGCAAACTCTCATGCTGATGACCGTGATGACAAAAGCAATCCTTCTTTTTCTCATGCAAAAACCAAACAAATAGCACCTTCGTATTCACGAATAGTTTTAGAAATATGCAGCTGCGATATGTTTTATGCTCGGTGCTAGTGAATGCTGAAAGATTGAAGCGAATCGCAGTAGTTAAATATTTGTTGCAGCAATCAAATTTGACTCATATACTTGGAATTGATGGAGTGATGAAACACGCGTTAAACATTGAACCACGAGCACTGGAACACGCAAGTTATCAACAGTGTAAGAATATGTATTTGTATAATACAAGTAAATCTGAAAATGATAATGTATCTGTCATACCAAACCAATCAGATACTAGTCCAAGTAATAAAATCAATCGTTTCATGAGAAAAACTCATGTTGAAACTCTTACTATTTTGAATCCTACTTCTAAAAGGACAGCACAAATGTATGATCACGGTCGAATGCTAGAATACTTAAAGTTGTCAAAGAACAGTCCAATGTTTGGATATCTCAAGCAGCTAATTACATCACGCAAGAAACGGCAACTTGACCAGAAATTGGTAGTAGAAGGCAGTCGTCTAATTCTAGATGCGTTGAATGCGGGACTAATTCTTGAATGTTTGTTATTTAAAGAAGCCAATCAGCTAGATTGTTTCGACAACCTCAGCAAAACAGTTAAACTTATTCAATTAAATAGTCACATACTGCAACAATGGTCGAATTTGGTTACCTGCCCTGGAATCATAGGTATGATAATTAAATATGTGTTTCGGTTTTCCTTAACTACTAACTACTTTTAAATATTCAGGTATATTCTACAAACCAAAGAATATGAATGATTTAATCAGTAAAAATAAAACTGCAACATCGCTTCCAATTACTGTTCTTTGTGAAAACATTCGTGAACCTAATAACTTAGGAAGCATAATAAGAAGTTGCGGGGCCATACCAGTATACAACATAGTGTTGCTTAAGGGGTGCACTCATCCATGGGAACCAAAGTGTTTGAGAGGGAGTGCTGGGGCACACTTCCGAACTCAGATCAGTGGACCAATAGCGATGACTGATATAGTGAAGCATGTTCCTCCAAATTCTCATTTTCTAATAGCTGACAACGCTCGAGATGGACGAGGCGATGAACTTGTCGTTAGAAGATACGATCTCATCAATTATTGCATAATGGAGCACATAGTTCTAGTTGTTGGAGGAGAAACACATGGTGTTAGTAGCGATTTACGAAGGTGAACATTTTATTTGATCTTGGTCATTCCTATAAACTGTTTTTTCATTTCAGATTTGCTCAAAAACTCACTAACAATACGGGGAATTTTCACAACAATCTTTCCATCCATATACCTTTAGCAAACGGCATTGAAAGCCTGAATGTAGCCTCTGCGATTTCAGTAATACTTTGTGAAATTCGTAGACAATTAACAAGTTGATGCATGATTCAAAACGCAAAACAAATATTGTCAGTTAAGGAGTAAAGTCAATTCTAATTACCAAGAGCCAAATTTGAAAACATACAAAAATAAAACTCATCACCATTATGCATATCAATATTTATATATTCTTTCAACTTGCATAAATGTAAATTTTTTATAAGCTCACAGAATTCAGTTTTTTCTGGGGGGGAAAGCTCATCAAAACTTCCGGCCCTCTCCGTAGCACATACTACGGAGAGCCAGGTGGACACCCACCAATTACCTGTCGATCTTCCTAACTGGAAAACGTCTGCAAACTATCTCTAATAATGATACAGACGCTGTTCGATAACTGCATGTCTTTTAACTGCAACGCTTTTTAACTGCAAGACCGATAACTGCAACAACTTTGCAGTTATCGGACCGCAATCCGTCAAATCTGAAGTCAAAGTCATATTTGACATTGAAGTGACAAATCTCGCGGGGGGATTTTAAATGCATTCGAAAATGAAAATTGTTGAATATCTAGAAACATTTCAAAAGGACTTTTTCATTTCGATTTCGTTTACTTGTTGTCGCTTCATTCTAGATGGGAGATTATAGATCTCCACTATTAAGGGGTTATATACCTTTTTGGTCGAGAAAAATGAGGGAAGTTTGAATTTATTTTCAAGTGCATAGCACCATTTTCAGTGGTATTTTTCTGAAAGTACAGTTTATCAACAACAAAAAATACGTTTGATTTTGAGATATACCAATTATTACTGGAATAATGGCCGTTTCCCCGAAACGCTATTTTTTTGCAGAGGCTTGCGGTGATCCTGATAGAGACTCAGCTGGTCAACCTTAATCAAAAAACTCATATTATTTCATTGGTTTAGAAGTGTGCCGTGTCCTTGAGCGATCGCTTTTATGGGTATTTTGTTTTCAGTGCAAACGGGAACGTTTTTCCCAAAAAATGCACGTTTTGAGCGCTAAAAATTGTATTAAATTTTTTTTGCGGCAAAATGTAACTGTATGTTTCAAAAAGCGATCGTTCAAGGACCGGCGAATTTAATAACGAAAATTTAAAAAGTAGGAGGTTGTATCCAAGACAAGACCGCATAATTGACGTTGAACTACGCACACTATTAACAAATGCATTGTTGTAAGTGTTTCATTATTGAATCATAAAGTCTACTATTGCTTGCTTTGTGCTGCCTCAACAGTGGGGGAATAAAGACACTGAAAACACGAGCTGTAAAAGCTGTTTCACATTCAGTAAATTAGACCAGAGGGGATTGACTGATGTCAAATATTAGTCGAATTAAATGACTTTGTGAATGCGTTCTAACAGGGCAGTTTGTTATTCAAAATCGGTTATGTTGATCGCAGTCTTTGTGCTGCTCTAACAGTGGGTAGGATTAGGTAAATAAATAAGGTAAATTTTTTGACTGTGGCAGAATTTAATCGCTAGGATCCAGCACAGAATGATTGTGTTATTGCCAAAAATTATTAACCTTCCATTCAGGGCCGGATTGGGCCGGATAGGGATAGGGGGCCCTTGAATCGGGAGGCCCGGGGCATTTGCCCCCTTTCCCCCCCTCAAATCCGGGCCTGCTTCCATTACTTGATTATTTGCCTCGAGGAAGGCATTTTGCTGTTCAAAATCTGTAAAAGCTGTTTTCGCATTCAGTAAATAAGACGGCCGCGACAGATTGTGTTTTCTTTTTCAGCACAGAATGTACTGTTGCCAAGAAAAAGCTGAACCTTTTCAGGGAAAGGCAGCAAGCGACCAATCAGAAGACGTAATTTTCGTTTCAACAAGGCTTGACAATTTTCAATAGTACAATAGTTCGCATAATCAATCAACACTTTTCTACATTTAGGTGGATGAGTGTATAATTTTCCAATCAATTGCTGCAAGAATGAAGGAAATCGGTTGAAAACGAACCGATTTATAAGCATTTAAAAAGGGACAATTTTCGTTAATAGTTTTCCTATTTACACCCCTATGTGGTAGGCTAAAGAAAAACGTAGTTCTACGTCAAAAAAAGGTGAAAGAGATCGGTTCAGTAGTTTTCCTGCAATCAGGATCACGCAAAGTCATTTTTCGGAAAACTTTATTCCGAGATAATCGCGTGTAAAGTTTCAAGTTTAGCTTATGCGGCCGTGGCGAGGCGCCCTGCAAATCGCTCTAACTTTCTTCCTTTTGCTCAGATCTTTATGAAAATTTGTGAAAATGTTCTCAAGATGTTTTATTTGAAGATAATGCAATGAAAACTTTTTCGGTTATTTGAAAGCTAAAAAGGTATATAACCCCTTAATCAATGAAGCAAAATCACCATGTTATATCGTTCACTTTCCGTAATTATTATAAGAGAAAAAAAATATTCCTTGTGCATTGTTTGGCTAGCTTTTCGACTCAGTTAGGCAGTGCATAGTAGATCACAAACAATATTTTGTGACCTAGCGTTAAAAAGACCATTTTAGGAACTGATAGGTGTCACGGATCCTGCTGACATTGATGTTGCTTTTACTTGCGTTATGTCAGCGGTTCCGAGCTTTCTGTCAAAATTTCATTCATGAATTGAGTTCAGAAACGTCTCGTAAAATGATCTTTTGTAGTGATGAACTTTATCTTCGCCTACATATTGGTTATGTAAAGTACACTAAGGTCGCTTTTTACGCGTTTTTTAACGCGGGTTCCGGAATTTACGCGGTTTTTTTTACGCGGATTCCGGAATTTACGCGGATTCCGGAATTTACGCGGTTTTTTTTTTACGCGGAGTCCGGAATTTACGCGGTATTTTTATTGCCCGGATTTCGGTTTCCCTTCACTCGGAATGCAAAATTAACGATGGTTTTTTAACGCGGATTCCGGAATTTTACACGGTTCTTTTTACCCGGTCATCAAATCATTCAATCATCAAATTAACCAACCTTTTTTTATTATTACTTTTTTTTTCATTTTTTTTTATTTTATTTTTTTTATTTCTTTTCTTTATTCTTTTTTTTCTTTTTTTTTCTCTTGTTTTTGAATTTTTTTTTCTTCTTTTTTTCTTTTCTTTCTTTTCTTTTTTTCTTTTTTTTCTTTTTTTTTCTTTTCTTTCTTTTCTTTTTGTTTTTTTACCCGTTACTAACACTTCAATTTCTTTCCTTCCTTTCGTTTCCGCACCCATCATAATTTGAAACACACCCGAGCACATGCACATGACAACAAATAATAAGGAACATAACGGAGACGACACCAATAGAAAGCACAACATTGCGCACCGAAGGAGGAACAGATAAGCAAACTATTTATTGTTTTTATTATTGTTATTATTACTATTATCATCATCACTATTGTTATTATTATTATTACTAACGTATTTCTTACTATCGTTATTATTACTATTATTACTATTACTATTGTTATCATTACTATTATTACTATTATTATTACTATTAATACTATTAGCAGTATTAGCATTATTATTGTTATTGTTATCATTATTATTATTAGTATTAACATTAATATTATCATTAACATCAATTACTATTACAGGTCGGACTCGATTCTCCGCAGACTCGATTATCCGGAATTTTAGTCTCGATAACCCGGAATTTTATTACATTTTATTTTATTTATTTATTTTTTTTGTTCGTTTTTAATTTTTATTTCGAAACTTTACCTTTACCATCCCTCCTGGCATATTTGTGACCATTTATGTCACTCACTGCATGTTTGGAACATGTTCGAATTGAGTGAAAATAATCAATGCCCAATTTTTTTTCGCTTCTCAAGATTTTACCCCTTTTCGCCACAGAAATAATTACTGGTTACACCACTGCATTATACAAGTAAAATAAATAAAAGAAAATATTTATTTTATGTTCGTTAATAGCAAATTTGAATATTTTTTCTGTGATTCCATTATCCGGAAAACTCGATTATCCGGAATGATTTTTTTTTTTGATGTTCCGGATAATCGAGTCCGACCTGTACTGCTATCATTACTGCCGCAGGGCTCCCCAACGCCCAAATCTGGCCCTGCCTACAAGTGATGGGTTTGGGGTAACTGGGCTTGGAATCCGACCTTAAAGGGCTATTCCCACTGCTTCCGTTCCGGGACCGGGCCGTGTCCGGGACTTTTCATGCATTCACACTGCGCCGTGCTTGAACCGTGCCTGCGCTGCGCTCTGGCTGAGAAATGTTGATGTGTGTATGTGAAAGAACGTCTTCCTCTTTTTTTCATACCGCAGCTCACTCCGCGCGAAATATGTCACTACAACATACACGCATCCACCCGAGTGCCTTCCGTGCACTCTCCGGCCGACACAAAGTATCGTCGGCAACGATAGTTTTTCTCTCGCACGGCGGCAGCACGACGGCAACTCAGCGCTGTCCCGGTCTGGGCACGGCTCGTCGGTGTGAATGCGTTTATAAGAACGCATGCAATCAATCTCAAACGAGCCTGGCCGACACACGGAACAGCCACGGCCCGGTCCCGGAACGGAAGCAGTGGGAATAGCCCTTAAACCTCGCCTGAAACCGTAACAAGGTTGGGTAAAACTCCTGAAAGAAAACTCAGGTCTATAATAGAGATAGTCGGGTACGGGTATTTTTACCCGAAACCCGTACTCGACCCGTACCCGACGGGTTCGGGTCGGGTTTCGGGTAACGCCAAAAAATATTTTACGGGTTCGGGTCGGGTACGGGTAATTAAAAAACCAAGGCTTCGGGTTCGGGTCGGGTACGGGTTTGAAAAATTCTCAATTGGTCGGGTACGGGTAATTCAATTTTCGTGCATTGTGAGAATTTAATTTTTATCATTTCAAGTCTGGGTGTTTTCTTAATGTCGATAATCGGTAAGATCGGAGAGAAAATCGCCCTTCCTCACTCAACGAGAGATCGCCCAATACCTATTCTGACAGTTGTCGGCAGTCTATGCACCAAGGGAATGACATCATGCTATCGCTTTCTAATGTTAGATTGAATAGTTCTTCCTGCAACGGTTTTGATTTGAATGGAATGTTTGTCGGGCTTTTTTCATAACTGTCAGGAAAACCGCGGAGCATTGCACAGTGGGGCGACTTAATACAAATGCTTGCCAAGTAAAAAAGTTTCGATAAATAAGACAAAAATATGGTATATACTTAATTTTGGGGTGCTGAACACGAATCTCCATTCCACTTTGTTCGGGTTGTAGAAATATAAGTTATTGCGATCAGCCACTTCTTCTGGAGCTGATCAAAGCTACAAATTATTTATTTAGGTTGAGTTACTTATAATTAAAGATATAAATGTTTCGGCTTACAATTATAGTGTACAATCCCAAATTTGCCTTTCCTCCTGCAGATAGATAATGCCGTTACAGATCCTATTTTAAACCGATTTTGTGCATCAATTAATTTGGGTTTTAATGAATTTCAATTAATTTTACTTACATAGGTTGAAAACCGATTTAATCTATCAAAGATTTTCCAAGACAACTTTTAGTCTATTTATGTCTAATAGATTATATTTTTATTTAAATTTAATTTTTCCCAATACCGTTTTCATGTAACTTACTTATTTCGAGTTTTACTAGATTAGAACTACTTAATTTAATGAAAATAAATGTAAAAATCGTGCTAGCTTTTTAGCCTGTATAAATTTCGCTGCAAATCACTGCGCTACAATCACCACTTCTGATCTTGCACCGTCACCTTCTCTATTGTTCTCGCGGTCGCTCCGCTGGCTGGTGCCACTGGTGATGACGTCAGCGCTGGTGATTTTTTCGCCTGATCCCGGGCAGCCAACTATGTGCAGGTGATTGACACACTTTTTATTTGGGAACGTTCATAAAGCACGTGACCTAATTTTTCATGATTTTTTAGCACTTTTCCCCTCACTTTTTTATTAAACAGAATTATACGATCTCTAACCACAAGCAACGCCACAGGGCGTCCTCTTTACAAAAACAGCTTACGTAGTTTTTGCACAACTCCTCAAATCAACCAAATTTCGCAAAAAAAATTGTTTTTATAAAAATTAAAACAATATTATATATTATAATAGGTAATGAAAACTAACTACAAATCAACTTTTTCTTCGAGGCCAAAAAAAACCTAGCTATCATTGAAGCTGCAGAGCGTTTCAAAGTAATGTTATCTTATTTTAAAATATGCCAAAAACGTCAGTATGCCGTGTTTTGAAAAGTTATAAAAAAATCAAATTTTATGATATTGCACCCAAATTTTGGACTTAAGCACTTGAATGTTATAGCAATAATGGAAAAATATTATGAAACAGCTGACGTTTAAACATTTGTTTTGATGGCCAGCGATTTCCCACTGTGCATTGAGATGTTTAGTACGAAACAAATATATGAGATTTGACAGCGATAGCATAGTCTTGGTTTGTACTGCGACTAAGGATGCCGCATGTGCAGAAATATCTGTTTTTTACCGATTTTTAGAATTTATCAATGACACCGAATCAGTAGCGTAGCGTGACTGGGTGACACCCGGGGCGGAAAATTTGGGTGTCACCCCCCTCCAGCTTAAATAAAAAAAAGCTTATCACCACATAAACAACAGCATTTATTCAGTTTGATTCCAAAACATGGTTCAATCAGATTTTAATACGCCTTGATTTAGCAGCAGCAAATCTTCTGATAACATCGTCAAAATCAGTAACGTTAGCTTGTTCTCTTTCAATTGACAACAAAGCCAATCCATTTAATCGTAATTGCCCCATTTTGGAGCGCAAGTAGCTCTTAATCAGCTTCAGTTTCGAAAAACTTCTTTCACACGAGGCTACTGAAACACAAACTGTTAAAAATAGTTTCAAACTTATTGTGAGGTTTGGCAGTGTTTCCTGAAAATCCCATTCAACGATGAACTGCAGCACATCTAGCGCAGTCCAGTTGTTGGCATCATCCATATTGATTTTGGCCGCAATCAAGTGTCTGCGGAATCTGGGTATTTCCAATAAAAGATCAGCCTCACAAATTTCGTCGTCAAAATTGGCGAGATTCTTTACCACCTCTTTCTCATAATCTTCAGATGCCGATAGTAGATTTTTAATCATAACCGCTTCAAAGATTTTGGCTACCTCCTTCACTGATTTGGAACGTTCCTGCAACTCACGGTAAAACACATCAATGCATTCCATCATTCCTCTTCTGATTTCTTCTTCTAATGTTGGTCCAGGCTCTGAAGGTTTGTCTCCAAATTTCTTTTTTATGTATCGTATCCTCCTATCTACTGGTATGTCATACTCCTTCGACTTAGAAACAGCCTTTTCAATAGCTCTCTCAACAAGATTACTTTGTTCTAACATTAGAAACATTTCAAGAGCAACCAACTTTGTTATAACCTTGTCGAGCGGCAATCCCTTTGACTGCAAATAGTTTTGTACTATATCCACTTCCTGTACCACATCGCACCAAAAGTAAAAGTAGCAGAGAAATGCGAAATCGCATACCGCAGGTAGAAGAGTACGCGCACTTGCTCTGGTATTCCAATTTTCTTCTGGATTGGACAAGGTTTCGATAGCGGCAATCAATCCATCGAAGTTTACACTGATTGGTTTAACTGCTCCATAATGCGCGCTCCATCGAGTTTGCGATAACCTTTTTACTGACACACCTGTATGCTGCAGAAGTATGTCCCACCGATGAGTAGAAACACTGAAAAATGTGTAAATGGCTTCGATAGTTCCAAAAAACGTCACACACTGCGGATTTTCGGCAAAAGCATGCTGTCCACAAAGGTTCAATGAATGGTCCACGCATCCTATGAATATTGCTTTTTCGTTTTGTTTTCTTAGCAAAACCTGAACTCCTCCATGTGGTCCTTACATTGTTGGAGCGTTGTCGTAGCACTGTGAGCGACATTTCTGAAAATTTAGTCCATCATTTTCGAGTTGATTGAGAATATCGGTACTCAGATCAACAGCTTTTTTTCCTTTTAAGATGAAAAAGCCGAGAAACGACTCTTTTACTTCCACTTTTCCATGTTTAATTTGGACGTACCTAAAAGTTCAGTTATTTGCTTCAGCAAAAGATTGAATAAGGCTAGATTTATTTCAATATAGCATACCTGATTATTTCGGACATTTGATCATCGTGCGACGCATCAGGAGTGCTATCAAACATTATCCCATAGTATTTCGATTCTTGTATGTCTGACAGAATCTTCTCTTTCACGTGGTTTGCTAATGTCTCAATAAATTCGTTTTGAACTTCCGGGGAGAGATATGAAACGAGCGTTCGTGAACGCTGTTTCAAGTTCATTAGGTGCTCCATAAGTACTGTGTCATATCGAGATATCAATTCTACTAATTCGAGAAAATTTCCCTTATTCAACGACGATTCATTCTCTCTATGCCCACGGAAAGCCAGATTCTGTTTAGCCAGAAACAAAGTAATATCCAACAAACGATGTAAGATATCATACCACTTTTTGATTTAAATCTTTTGCTGATTGATGATGTGTTGGTCGATATTTGATTTGAGTTTCATGTTTGTTGCCATCGTTTTCCATTGCTCAAGGTATCGAATGTGCTCTTCGGATCTTTCGTGAGTTTGAACTTTTGGATTCAACTTCCACCAGTATTCGAAACCCGTGACAAATTTTGAAGTTGTTTCCGACACGTGAACATTAAACAGCCTACAGCAAAAACAAAAAAGTTTTTTGCTAACGACTGAATACACCATCCAAGAACGTAAAATTCGATCTCCATCGGGAGTCAAGATGTAGAACCAATCCTTTGTTAATTGGCGTTGTGCACCCTTTACGCACTCCCATGATAATTGTTAATTATTCTCGCGGATGTCACCCTTCTGAACGGTGCTTCGTATAAACATTTTTCTCTTGGGTGTCACCCCAATGAGGGTGACACCCGGGGCGGACCGCAGCCCCCCCCACGCTACGCCAGTGCGTCGAATTCACTCGCACACTCGGTTCTAGCCGAGCTCCGGCCATCATCTCGAGAAACCACATAAGACAATCAGTGCATAAAATGTGCGAGGTAGCCAGGTATTTTGAAATAAAAAATTTAAAAAAAAATCCAGTACGGGTCGGGTACCGGCAATTTCGGCGTTTTTTTCTATCGGGTACGGGTCGGGTACGGGTAGTTGGAATAGATATTTTTCGGGTTCGGGTCGGGTACGGGTATTTTGAAGAAACCAGACTTCGGGTTCGGGTCGGGTACGGGTTTGAAAATTTTCGATGAGTCGGGTACGGGTCGGGTACGGGTAACAAATTTCCCATACCCGACCATCTCTAGTCTATAACCGTGTTTTGTTCCTGTGAAAGAAATCAAAATTTGTAATTTTTCAAAGGGACCTATCTAACATTGAGAGACTCTCTTTGTTTACTTTCTCTTTGATCAATAATTATGTTATTTTTCCACATTTCATAACACTCAAGGCATAGTAAGCAAGACAGTATTACTATCTCTCGATTAAGGGGAAGAAAACTTAGAAAATATAGATAATGACGACGTAATTAACGAAACAAAGTGAGAGAGGAGAGAATCTGTCATTGTTACTTAGGTCCTTTTGAAAAATTACGCGAGAAATCATGTATTTTTGTTCCAAAGTTTTCTCGCTTAGCCATATGTTGGATGTCCAGAAGGAATAAAAGTATAAGTATAGTTGAATAGCGCATCTGATTTGCTATACAGCGCATTACTTCAGACGTTAAGTATACGTTTGAGAGAAAAATCGAATGTCGCTAGTCGAAAAATTCGACTTTCTACTGAGGCGACAATATAAATACAATCAGCCGCAAATATTCCACGTTGGGCGAAGAAACAGATTTTAAAGCCTGCTAGCATCTAAACAAATTACCTTGCCATATCTAACAGTCTTCTTCTTCTTCTTTCTGTCTGCACCCCAGAGTGCATAATTTCGGGCTAGCTACCAAGACTATATGCCCTGCTGATTTTTTGACGGTCATCTGACCACAGCTGAGGGGCTGAAGTTTCTTACAGATCCAGAGCTGCTTCTTTGACGAATTTCGCAATTTCTTTTTTCATGTTTACGTTTTTCATTTGAAAAATTTCTATAAGTGTGTTGTTTTTGCCGAAAGAATACTTTGAGCGTTATCTACTGTAGATATCACAATGTAATATTTGATGTTCTGCTGTCTCTATTGTGTCACATTTTTTACATTTCGGGCTATCTGTTAGCTTCATTTTATGTTTCCAATACTTGGAGAAGTCGTGTCCGGCCATCAAACGGTTTAAAAGGCGAACTTGTTGACCGATCAGTTTGAGACTAGTAAACCATGGTTTTGAACTAAAATTTTGCTGAATTTGAAAGAATGTTTGTCCTTTATCCCGTGAATAATCCTTGTACCATTCATCCGTTTCCAAAGTTTTTCTGTTCTTCAAAATCCAGAATGCGTCCTTGTATGATATCCTGTTGTCTATTATTGGTTGACCATGCGTTGTTCCTTTTTTGGCTAAATAGTCTGCTATTTCGTTGCCTTCTATACCTATATGGCTTGGTATCCATTGCAGTGATACTTTCCATCTTGCTGCCGATGCTAATATTTCCTCTAGTATTTTTTCGCGATCAGCTTGTTCTCTTGCTAGCTCCAAAATTTCGCAAGCTGATCGGGAGTCCGTATATATAACTGTATTCACTAAGTTTTCCGTCGCAATAACGTCCATGGCCACTTTGATCGCCATTAGTTCTGCTCCAGTGATACTCACTTCGTTTGCAAGTTGATATGTCGCTCTTATGCTAGTTCTTTCCACGTAAATACCAATTCCGCATGAGCGGTTGTCCTTCGAGACGTCAGTCAAGATTTTTCTACGTCCTTTATAGGTCCCATTGAAAGCAAATAATACCAGTTGTTTAAGCCGCTGTGGGTTTGTGTTTTCTTTTGATGTCAAAAGTCCTTCGAGTGTGGGACGGATTTCCAATCCGTGGTATTCTGGACAGTTTTTTTCAATTTGCATGATGGAGTCAAATAGCCGAAAATGTTGCATGTAAACTTTTTCCATGTAACTAATCTTGTTTGCATCTGAGCAATTTTTGATTGTCGTTTTAATAAGTTGCTCTCCAACAGCTGTTTTATGTGCGATGTTTCGTGCTATTTCTTTACCCGTAATATACTCGTGCCTTTGGAATGTATGCAGAATATATTCCATCCTTCTCTTTGTTAATTTCGTCGACTATGGAGTTTTCCCGGAGGTAGCTGTTTAGAACCACCATGATCTTGTTCCTTCCAATCTGCTTCATATCAATTATGTAATTTTTGTACAGTGGGGCACTACATAGCTTCGAACCCAATGAAAATTTGTTGATTCGTTTGACATTCGCTCCGGGTTGTGGCTTGGTTCGCATCTCGAAGTAAACTCGGTAAGGAGCTTCATCGCTGATGATGTACTCAAACTTTTCACGTTGCTTTTCGTTTTTTCCTCTGGTGTCCGGAGGATCTTCATCTATCTCCGTCATAACCTCACTTTTCTTTTTCTTCTTAACCAGAATGGCGTCTGTCTACTTCGCTCTTATTTTCACAGAAAAAGCCTCAGAACGCTACTTTTTCTTTTGGTCTACTCTTTCTTCACCTTTTACTACTCTTAAACTGCTATATTCTCCAATTTTCTACAATGTATCCGTGAAATTAAACTTTCCAAATTCATTTTTTTCTAGAAGTTGTCCGACACGCTTGAAAGGTTGGTTTGGAATGGTCTCAACCTTTGCTACGTTTGATCTAACAGTCAGACAGCTTGTAAAAACCAAAGCAAAATATTGCTCTCTTTTTCTTTCACATAAACAACCCACGAGACAGTTGCGATCAGCTGATTTCAGGTCATTTTCATCTTTTAACAGCCTCAGGTTAGCAATACTCAAAGGGAAAGATATGCGAAGAGAGTGTTGTGAGCCAAACCGACATGTCAAAATTCGAGCCAAATGAACAAGAAAGGTAACATTTCAATGTATTGCAATAAGGTTCAATAAAAAATATATTTATTTTTACGCGTTTTTCATGTTTTATTGCTAAAACATGAATTGAGAATGCTCCAAAGTTGCTTCATCACAGTTATTTTTAACTGGTGGTTCACAAACCCTTTGTATGGTCTACAGAATAATGATTTTTTTTTTTTTATTCTCGCTTATTTTCCGTCGGTCTAGTTCCGCCACTGTTGTGGCCAATCACCGGCGCCCAGGGAGGCGACTCCACACCCAGGACCCTAACTCACGACCCGTTTATTAACGGACCGGCGCCAACGGCTTTACTTCCTCATGCGATGGAAGGCGTGATCCCAGAGATTTTTCGCCTCAGAAAATCTCCCAGTGTAGGCTAGGATTGAATCTAGACCAGTTGGGTTGGTTGTGAGTGGATCACGCCACCTCACAACCATCGACACCTATGTCGGCGGTGGGATTCGAGCCCAGGCGTCGAGCGTGGTTGGCGGAGACGTTACCAACCACACTAGGCCCCCGCTTACAGAATAATGATGAAAGTATAAAAAAAATTAAACATAAACATAAAATTTAACTCCTTCACGGTTTTTGTGATGCACTTTATTATTCCCCAGGACTTCCACCGTCACCATCAGTTATACGAGCCGAATAAAAAAGTTAGTGAACATTGCGCTTTGAGATCTGATAAGTGAAACCTAGTTGCCAAATTAGCGGTTTTTTCATCGCTTATCTCTCCCTCTGAGGATCTCTACCTCAGGTATGTTCGAGAGATCGCAACTTGGATGCACTCCGGATCGAGAAGAGTGAAAAACAAACGTCCGATCAGTTGCTTCAGTATTGCAGTGGCAATCCTTTGAACAACAATAAAATATTACTTTAGATTTTTTTCTCCGACGGTGGGGTTTTGCAAATTGAAAAACAATAACAAACGGACAAGCAGTGAAACGCCGCTCGTGGATTGCCTTATGTGAAATGGCGGCTATTTGTGAAACGCATTCGAAAAACTAAAAACTGATGCTCGGATCTGTTCGGATGAAATGTTTGTGAGGCCGACCTACCAGTCCTTTAGTTTGAACACTTAATGAAACATCACAATTTCAAACCGAAACTTAAAAATATCGACTGCTGAAATTCTGTACAAATCTGTATTAAAAATCAAAATTCTGTATGAATTCTGTATCATTTCTGTATCGTAGTCAAAAAATCTGTTTGATACAGAAAAATCTGTATACTTGGCAGTCCTGGTAGAGATGGTTATAGCCAGAGCTGCCAGATTTTGTTTTGAAAACTCAGTATGCACTCGTAAAAAAATTTGTATTATTCTGTATTTTATTCGTGTGCCTACAAGTGCTTGGGGTTGTGGTAATTATGCTTGGAATTCGACCTTAAATCTCGCCTAAAACCGTTAAAAGGTTGGAAAAATCTCCTGGAAGAAAACTGAGGTCTATAACCGTGTTTTTTCCTATGTACTCTCGGATCAGTCTCGGAATGTCGAATGTCCAGAAGAAATAAAAAAAAAAGTTCCCGCTAAGTTAAATGCCGGACGCCCAGCAGAAATCGAACAGAAGTAATAGAATGGCAAAAGAAGAGCGTTGGTTGTCATCAACGCAAATGCAATATAATTACAATCAGGCGCAAATATTCACGTTGGACGAAGAAACAGATTTTAAAGCCTACTCGCACCTATACAAATTCCCATTCGGAACTGTTTGTGAAAGCCAGGGGCCTATAAACGTCAACATTTTGCCTACCAACCATAAACTCATCACGGCGTCAATATTTCGTTTCAAATGCTTACAAAACTTATCTTATTCATTGAAAGTGCACATTGTACTGAAAACAAAAGTGGAGCTCTTGTTTTTTTTTTCATCTCAAACGACATTTATTCGAGAATAAGTCTACCGACAAAATGCGATGTTTACTCTATTTCACTTGTTTTAGAGCAAACCAACCAAGACCAAGAATCAATGCGTGGTAGATGGTAAATGTATGGAGTTTGACAGCCACAAGAGCCCCCTGGTGAAAACCGAATCGGCCAGTTTGGCGGTTAGGGGCTATCCATATACCACGTGGACAGATTTTTAACGATTAAGACCCCCCCGTGGACAAATGCCAATATAATTTTTTTTTTTGTGTGAACCGTGGACATTACATAACCAGCAGCAGCAGCAGAAAAAGTAGTTTTGGGACAAACGGTACAGAAATAGATGTTCGTAATGCTTGAAGGCTACCATACCATTCCCTTGCACGATACAAAAATGATACAGAATACAGAATTCATACAGAATTTTGATTTTTTATACAGATTTGTTTAGTTTAATTTAAATAATTGATGTTTTAGTAAACAAATACTTGCCTCTAGCGTAAAGATGTTTTCATCAGAATCTCTGTGATCTTGTGCTGGAAGGACGAAATAAGATTAGAATACGATTCTTTACGTGACATAAATCACCTTCCAAAAATTTACAGATGTAGTCTGGAAAAACCTCAAACTTCTGAGCCGTATGACACTCGTTGACTTTTCATCTGTCGCCATTTTTCTATTTTTCAGCCCAATCGGCACATCATTTGACATATAAAAACAAAACAAATCAACTGAAAGTGTTTCGCACATGATAATCACTGTAATGAAACAGTGGGGAAGATTCAAGGTGCAATTCACTTGTAAGGGATGTTGGAATCATACGTAAATGAAAGTGTTTCGCACATGATAATCACTGTGATGAAACAGTGGGGCAGATTCACGTGCAATTCACCTGAAAGGGATGTTGGAATCATACGTAAGTGGAGTGCCGCTCATGGATGTAAGTTGATGTGTGCGACAACAAGAAACGAAAGTGAAAAATGATTGAATCGATGCCTTTTCCTATCCCTCGCTGTACATTTGACAGAGTAAAACATCGAAGGGACGAAAACGTCAAACCTGATACGAGAACGACAAACCTGATACAAAAACGTCAATATCGGTCGGATTGTTTTCATTATTTTGCTGTTTCGGTTGGGGCTTAGCCCTTGCGCTTCTTAAGTAGACACCGTAGACCTGGTTATTATCCAAAAAAGTGATAAAACTCTATAAAAAAAACTCTTTATAACTTATATATGAGCTTTCCGTTCGAAAATAAAGGAGCGACAAGATTTTTGTATCTCTAGCAAACACAAGCAAGAAAACAGAAAAGAGCAAAAACATCAGATTTGACGTGTCTATGTTGTACTCGATGTTATAACCCATAGCAAATTCCCTCGGATTGAATTCGATGAAAGAAATTCTACAAATAACAATGCAGCGTGGAGCGTGCTTAGTTTTTTCAGTGTATGGAAGCTGACAGCGATGCCATTCCCGTGGTATCGTGGTCAAAAAATCTGTATAATGCAGAAAAATCTGTATTCTTGGCAGCTCTGATCTAGTATAAAGTTGTTTCAGACATAGACCACCGCTGAAGATGCCCTAATAGTAAACAATATCCTTCAAATTCAAACAGAAAAAATAATTCGCCTATTATAAAAAAATTATTCTACTGAATTACCAAGCATAGAATGCCGCGACGGTGTGTAGTGACTGGCTGTACAACTAATCGAGATTATTACGAACCAGGAATTCGTTTTTTTCAATTTCCTCGAGATGATGAGAGAATGCGCGAACTTTGGAAAAGAGTTATTGGACGTGACGAAAACTGGAAAATTCCAAAGTTAGCATCGGTTTGCCAGCGTCATTTTCTCTCGTCAGAAATTACCAGTGATCGACGTTTACCGGATTCTGTTGTACCGACACTAAATCTTCCATCCAAATCGCCCGAATGTCCACTAGTACATCAATTGGTTGAAACAAAAAGCCCTACTCTAAAGCATTTTGTGAACGATGTTGATATTGGCAAAACAGAATATCTTTCCGTTGAACAGGATCCGAACAAGTCTTTATTGGGAACAACACTGATTGAAAAAATTCATGAAATAAATTCGCGTGAACTCTTGCACTGTCGGTTTTGTGCTTCCGAAATAGAAGAAACTTTAAGTTTAAGCATTACTTATCTAAGAGCTGCAGAGCCTGTTCGGCAATCCATTTGGGATATATGCTTAAAACATTGCGATAATGATAGCATTGACGAAAATCTCAGTAAAATTTGCATAGACTGTTGGCAGAGGATACAAGAATTCGAAAAATTTGTAGAAAATAGTCTGCATCAGCAAACTTATATCATCGAACTTTATCGCGATAAGTTGTCTATTGTCGAAAGCTGTTGCATAAAAGAGGAATCACCAGAATCGGAGCATGAGTTTGAACAGGTAAGAAGTATAGTGTTTGTTGTGATAAGCTTGAACAGATAAAAAGGATACAGTACAGGTAACTCGGCTAAAAAGCCATAGCTTATAGCAGCACGCCATAATTCCATCTGAGTGCTATTTACTAGGGTCCTAATGGAAATCGACTTTTCGAATTCCGTTTAGTAATAGAGTTCAAAGAAAATAACTGCCGCTCCAAGCATAACTATTCCAGCGTCCATAAGTGTTCAGTACCCTGTCAGGGGCCTGGGATAATGGGAGAGAACTGTCAAAAACTCTGTATACCCTATTAGTACAATAAATCATTCTTGCTTCCAAAGTCATACCGAATACACGTTTATTACAATGGCTACGAGGATGTTTAATTAAAATGGCGGCAAGTGCGATAAATTTTCGGAAATGTGGCAAGTGGCAACTGTTTAAGGAACAATTAGAAGAATGGTTCAAGTCTGCTAATGTGGAGGCAACTAAAAAAGTGTCGATCTTAGTCAACTGTCTCAGCGCGAGAACGTACAAACTGTTGCGAGATTTGTGTACACCCATTGTTCCCGCAGAGAAAACCTACGAGCAGCTATGTCAATTTTTGGCATCTCATTTCACACCTACGACAGCGGTTCACCGAGAAATGAGAACATTTTTCGCGGCAAAGCGGGGTGCAAAGTTTTTGCTCAATCTTTGGAAAGGCGTGCCTCAAAACGGTAAATATTTCACTTTTTTACCAATGAAGAGATGTTATAGTTGTTGGAGAAACTTGGTTTAAATTGGAGAATAGCTGCATTTACAGTATTCCAGGTTATCACGCATACTTTTCTTGTCGAGATTTTAGAGGGATGGTTATCTGCTGCTACTCCTTCTAAACCTTGTTTCATAGTTGATGATGTGAATGTTCCAATGAACCTGAAAAATAATAACGTGGTTACCAGAAACACAAACCTATTACATTCCTATGGCTACATATGTACTAATACGTTCCCAACTCGTCCAGTAACATCAAATATATTAGACCATTTCATCTGTCCGATCGATTTTGCTGCTAAGGTTAAGAATAATACTGTCTTCGGCGATATTAGTGACCACATTCCTATAGTCTCTTCCCTTGCTCTGGACGACAAGAAAGGGCAACAAGAACTGAAAATAAATATTGTTGATCACTTAAGACTCCATGATCAATTCACAGTGTTCCTAAATATTTTGAAGTCACTTATGATATTGATACTTCAAACAAACAATTCAAACAATTATTACAACATACAACAACTTGATAGCGGATTGTACTAGATCTTTCACTAAAACAGTTAAATTAAAGAGCGAGCTTTGTCCCAGGATGACCTATGGGCTTTGGTGATTGATACAAGTTAAAAATAATTATTTCGAAAAAGTTAAACGCTCTCCTAATGATACTCATGCAAAGGAAATGCTTAATGCATGTCTCAAAAAAAGTTCAATCGCTTAAGAGCGTTGCAAAAAAAATTTTATGAAAATATAATTCAAAGCTTGAGTCCTAATGTATGGCAAAAGCTCAATAAAATCTTTGGTCATTCTTGTGAACAATTCTCGACTACTTTGTGATAAGGTCGTATGTCTAAACGTAAACAAAACGAGTGAGAGTTATATCCCTTGTACTTCACAAGCACAAATCATCTCTCACTCGTTGTGTTTACGTTTAGACATACGACCGTATCACAAAGTAGTCGAGAATTCAAGCTGAAAATTGATGGCAGGAGACTAAACACAAATCATGAAGTTGCCGAAGCGTTCAATCACTATTTCTCCACTATATATTAGGGTTGTTGATATTTTATCGATATTTGATATTATCGATATTTGCTCGTCACAATATCAATATTTTTGACCGATATTGGCGCATTTGATGTTATCGATATTTCGATATTGCGACTCGATATTGCTGTCCGATATTCTCGGTTGCCATCAGGGGAGTGCTACCGGCAAAATTTTGCCTACCGATCATAAATTCATCATGGCATCAAAATTAAATTTAAAATGCTTACACACAATATAAGATATTCTTTGAAAGTGCACATTATACTGAAAACAAACGTTAAGCAGGGTGACACCCAAAACTCGAAATTAAATTCCCGGTTTTTTCCCGGTTTTTCCCGGTTCGTTCAAATATTTTTCCCGGTTATTTGTACTTCAGAATTCTGCATTTTTTCATACAGTTAAGGGTTAAAAAAGCGTGACTGTCGATTTACATCCCATTATCGAATTACATTCTAATACAGTCACTTTTTAAGCGTGTTCAGGCTAATTATAATCCAGAGATATTGTTGCAGAATTTCGAAAAATGTGACGGACGTCATCTTTTTCAAGAGGATAACGTTTGCGGTAAAAAAAATGGTACCCCGCCACGTCAAAAACGGACATCGTGCGGCACTTTGTCGACGCCTGGTATGCCGTTCCGGCATCTACAATATCTTGACACAATTGGACAACGATCAAAGCATCGGCAGAAAGCCCAGTTCTGGACGGCCAACGACCCTGAACGGCAAGAAGCTTCAAAGGATGCAGAAGAGGAAGACCGAGGGAAAAGTGGCTAAATCTCTGCGTGCACTTGGTCGGGAGGTTGGTGCATGCGGTAAAACAGTGAAAAAGTTGTTGGAAAACATGGGCATACATGTCAGGAAGCAGCAGTCCCGTCCACTGGTTCTAGTCTCGGAGCTGCAGGCAATGACGCAGCGACAGAGGTTTAAGATGGTCAAGTCGATTTCCCTGGCAAATCGCGATGTGACAGTGGTGATGGACGACGAGACCTATCTAACCCTAGATGACAACGATTAGTAGGGCACTTTGTATTTTACCTCCCCTACGAAGAAAGTGAGCACCGAGGTGAAGTATATTTCACAGACCAAGTTCCCCAAGAAGGTGCGGCTGTGGCTGACAATCAGCGAGAAAGGGATGTCAAAGTTGCTCTTCTTTTGCTCCGGGCTGGCCGTGAACGAGGAAATTTCCAGTACGAAGTGCCTGCCAGAAGTTGCGTCGTTTATCAAGAAATACCATAAGGGCGAAGACACGGTGTTCTGGCCAGATTTGGCGTCGGCCCACTACTCGAAGCGATCTTTGGAGGAGATGGAGAATTTCTGGGCAAACTTGAAGCGCAAGATCTATTCCAACAATTTTGTCGCGAAAACGGAGGAGGAATTAATAAAAAACACAGAAAAAGCTTGAAAACATGCCTGCACGCAGGTTTTCGTCCACCATGGTGAATGTTCCGGTTAACTGCCGGAAGGCCGCTCGCAGGGGCGTAGAATTTTTAAAACTTATAAACAACGCATATAATACTCATTACCGGGGACTCCCAGGCCAAATTAAGTTTGTAGGAACCGTTTTTACCTCAACCACCGAAGATTCAATATATAAAAGAATTACACTTAAATACATTAGCTTCAAGAGCACGGGCCGTGGCATTCTTCTTTCTGGCTTCTTCATCTTGATCTGAATTCTCCTTCTTCTTTGTCTTCAACAATTCAATATATCGGCTATGTGAAACGCGAGCGTAATAGATTAACGACTAGGTGATATCAATTTCGTCTTCACCACCGGCATCCTGTACTGCATCGTAAACCAATCGCTGGATCAAAATCTCCTTAATAAACACGGTCAAGTTAGGACGTTTCTTACCTAAATCAGCTATCAGATCTCTACAGAAAGTATCAAGGCGTTTTTCACTACGGCGGTAGGAAGTCAGCAATGTCTCCATCGAATGCATACCCAACAGTTGTGAGTATTCTTGGCGAAATCTGTCAACTACAGTTCCCGCGAGATTATCTTCGTGAACCATTTGCTCTAGGCGAAATTCGAGCCGTTTGACTGCTACTTCCGGGGAGCTTACCGTGGTCAAGTTAGTTTCCAAGAGAAAGATGAATAAAAACAAAACTGATATAAGCACTGTGAGAAATGAGTTGAATATACTGGCAGCCGGGGTGAGATTGTGCCATCCAGCCCGTGACCTGTCAGCCATCTCTTCCGGGTCAGAAGACCAGTCTTTCTTGGTCGTTTTCGAGAAAACTTATTCAAGGAATTTTAGTGATCGCCATGAGATAGCTGACAATCTCACCCCGGCTTGTAATATTCAGTGAAATACCCGGTTTTTTCCCGGTTCCAAACAATTCCAGGTTTTTTCCCGGTGTTCTCGGTTGGGTGGCCACCCTGGTTAAGGCTCGGTTTTCCATTGATAAATATATTTATTCGAAAATAGGTCAATAGAAATTAAAGGAGGATTACTCTATTTCAGCTATTTTAGGGCAAACCAACTAAAAAGTAGGTACCAGAATTGTTGGTATTAGAATCAATAAGTGCTAGATGGAAAATGTAAGCAGTTCGACAGAAATATGGTTGCCATATTTCTTTTTTTATTGACAGTATGTATAGAGCGAATTTCCAGAAATTTGGGTGTGGAACTTCTCGGGATAATAACCACCACATTAAACCGATCAAATGCGATGCCTTGGTGTTACATTGGGATGGCAGGATCGATGAATTTCAGTAAAGAATCGGTGTTACATAAGCGATAACATGAATGTTCAGGTAGGATGCTTCAGTAACTGGCTGCTGATTAGTCAATGGATCAGTGAGGATTAGGAGACGCGGCTCACTAAACGTCGGTTTAATCTGATTGGAAAATGCACCTTGCGTAAAGCGATCAGCAATCGGCCCGCTGTCCTAACGGACGAGATGAAATAGCAAACACTTCAAAGGAATATGCAATACTAAAGCAGGTATTAGACGACGAAAATATTTGCTATTTTTGGTACGATTTTTATTTGCACAAAATAAAATCTGTATTAAAAAATAGCAAATATTTGCTTTGTCTAATACCTGCTTAAGGCATGAAACATGCTGAACACCAACGCGACCGATCGGGTGAGATTCTCGCCGTAGGTTAATGAACAACTCTACTCACGGCTGTTTATTAACCTTCGGCAAGAATCTCGCCCGATCGCTCACGTCGGCGTTCAGCTTGTTTCAGGCCTAACTAAAATCCAAACAAAAAATATATGAAGGAAAATATCGATAAAACATCGATATCGACACGTAATATCGATTTCAATATCGATGCCGCTTTTAATATCGATAAAACGAACATCGATATTTTATTTTTAATATCGACAACCCTACTATACATAATTTGGCCAGCAAAATTCCGAATAAT
Source organism: Wyeomyia smithii (assembly GCF_029784165.1). NCBI lineage: Eukaryota > Metazoa > Arthropoda > Insecta > Diptera > Culicidae > Wyeomyia > Wyeomyia smithii. The sequence goes on from NC_073694.1 coordinate 128,538,065, forward strand.
AACTTTGACTATCTTAAATCTGTTAAATGCGTTAGAAATTCTATATTTTTTAAACACGCTAGTGTTGTGAAGTCTGTATCCTAATAAGCAGACTTAATAGTAAGAAGAGTAAAGGGTATGATAATATTCCCGTTGATCTGTTGAAAAGACACGTTAGAGCAAAATCATTTCAAATGACCTGGAAATACGCGAAAATTTAATCGACCATTTTTGATTTGAATGAAACTTTGCACACGTACTTGGCTTAGCAAACTGAGCATGTTTCACAGATGAAGAGATTTTTTAGACCCATAAGTTACATTCTAAAAGGGCGTATGTCTTTTGGCATAGGTTTTATTCGAAGCATTGTAGTCCAGAAACCGTTGGTTGTATAAAAAAACTGTCTGAGAATGAGTTGTAGGGAATTAAAAATGCATCACTAAAACATTATACACTGTACAAAAAAAATTTTTTTTGACCGGAAAAAATTAAAAATAAACTTTAAATTTCAATTTAAAAAAGAGTTGAATTTTTTTAATTTTTTTTTTTTAAATAAACTTGACGTTAAAACGCAACTTTAAAAAAAAGTCCAGGATAGAGAAATGAAAAATATATTTTTTATGGTAGATTGTTTTTTTTTATAAAAATTCTAAACCAAACATTTTTCAAAAATAAACTCATTCTGATGATTTTAAAAGATGCAGAGAGTTATTTTGAATCAAAAAGCTCTTGGTAGTTAACATTCTAAAGGCATTGGTTTTCGAGTTATTTCTAATTTAAGCTCGAAAAATTATTAAAATTTAGGAAAATACACGTTTTTCTTAATTTGTCCGTGGTTCTCCAGCAAAAACCATACGTTCATTGGAATGCTTGATCAAAAATATACAATTCATTCTTTGACAACAAGACGATTGGGCGAACGGCTCTCAAGAAAAGAGCTCTGAGAAATCACACACTATAACATCTTCACCATCTTTCAAATTATTTTTTGCTTCTCTCATGTAAGTCGACTGTTGAGTTTTTATGTGATCGTGGTTTATCAGCTTTTCACAGAAATAAGATACAAATTCATCAATTGATTTCACAAGTGTCTCTATATTACATCAATCTGTTGCAATCAACTGTTCGAAAGGTATTTCTCTCACACAACGTTCCTCAAGTTCGTTAAAATAACTGTTTTTAAAATCTAAACGGCTTGGGCAATGTTCACATTTGCGGAGATAACAATATTTGGATCGTGTAGTTGAGTTACATAATAGTTATTCAAAGCAAAATTTAGAATCATTTTGGAATGAATTTTTCTTTAGACTGTGTATCATCAATTCAGTATTCTCGTGATCAGTACAAACACAAATATTATGAGATCCTGAGCTTCCAAGTAATTCACAATGCTTGCACAAAGCTCTAAAAGAAGTCAACCCAATATCAGCTTTGCTGATATCTGTAGAATAAACGTTAGCCTCACGAATTGAATTCATTGAGAGTCGCTTTTGCACATGCTGTCGCTTACCATCTTTTCTCACTGAAACGTAGTCCCTTTGCGTAGTCCCTGGCATGGCTCTACTGACCTGGTCACCTGGACCTGGTAAAACTGCAATATCTCGTTTTTTACTCCCAGGGGCAATCCAAGTCCAAGCCTCACGTCAGGAATAGCCAATATTCCCCTAACCTCTGATATGCGCCCAGCCTGTTTCACAATGTATTCCGTTGTTTCAAACTTTTCTGTTACCGTTTGTTGGTTCCAAGATTTCGGTAGAACCGAAAGTATTCTTACTTTATCTTCCCTCGAGCATTCGGGCGCAGTAAATTTTTCTTTTAACTGCAAAATCATCTTGTCGAAGTCTCGCTTTACGTTTCAATAAATCCAGGTCATCTTCAGCATCAAAATCGAAAATGTTTTTTCTTATACCGTCAGTAATGTTCAGATACTTTTTTTAGGATATATTGCCAGTGATATCGGTGAAACGTTGATTCCAGCTAGGCCTTTGTTGAATAACTCAATTTTCTGTGTTCTGGAGTATTCTTTTTGAATTCTTTCTTGAGAATATGATGATACGATTGATGGTATCTCCGCCAATTCGTATACAGATGCAAATGGTTGCAACTCCGTCGGTGGAATGTTTCTTCCACATCCTGATGTTGATGGTTCCATGAATGAATTGTGTGGATGCTCTTCGAGATCAAATTCATCTTTCACTTCGATACAATATAATCTACACGTATCACAAATCGATAAAGACGTATCAAAATGAGCTTGACAATTCAATATTTTTCATTTTGCAATAACGTTTTCGTTTAATTTACGTAAGCTTGATGAGCACCGATGATCAGGAAAGGGTTTACAGCACTTGGGTTTGGTGTATTCCATTTTCACTTTATTCATCTTCACAAAATGCAAACTGTTACTAATACTTCTAAAGAAGTGCAATCGTATTTATATACGAAAACAGATATTATAGGATATTAGTAGCGTGCTTCACAAGTAGGTAGTATTGCACGACAAACATATTTTTTTATAAAACATTCGGCAAAGTGGAACGTGTGGGTAGGCTAAGGTACAGCGCCTGAGTTATTTATCCAATCGTTTTGTTGTCAAAGAATGAAGTGTATATTTTTGATCAAGCATTCCAATGAACGTATGGTTTTTGCTGGAGAACCACGGACAAATTAAGAAAAACGTGTATTTTCCTAAATTTCAATAATTTTTCGAGCTAAAATTAGAAATAACTCGAAATCCAATGCCTTAAGAATGTCAACTACCAAGAGCTTTTTGATTCAAAATGACTCTCTGCATCTTTTAAATTCATCAGAATAATTTTTTTTTGAAAAATGTTTGAATTATAATTTTTATAAAAAAATCAATCTACCATAAAAAAAATATTTTGCATTTCTCCATCCTGGGCTTTTTTTTAAAAAATTGCGTTTTAACGTCAAGTTTATTTAAAAAAAAAAACAAAAAAAAATTCAACTCTTTATTTTAAATTGAAATTTAATGTTTATTTTTAATTTCTTTTGTTAGAAAAAAATTTTTTGGTACAGTGTATTATGTTTTAGTGATGCATTTTTAATTCCCTACAACCTTAGATTATTGAAACATAGATATCCAACTCAACCAACGATACGGGCAACAAAAATGTGGCGCCCCTCCGAGTATGATGGCGGTTGGGTGAACTACATTTAATGAGCACACACAGAAAAATATTAAGGTAATTGCTATCTTTTTAGGCTTGATCAGATTTGTGCGGTGTTTTTAACAAACTAATCTATATGGTCTAGATAATAATAATAATTTATTACAACAGGAGAAGAATAAATGTCAATGTCTGAGATGACCATGTTATGAATTATTTATTTTGATGATAGTATGACTAATCGTTCATAGTCGTTTCAACAATATGTTTTTAAGCATAATCAAACATGACTAGTACACAATACGTCACTCTTGCAGTATGCAGCGGACACGAGTTTTGCTGCGCGTGAACGAAATTTGAACTAATTTGTATACTGTTAATTTGGTGATGACGACAAGGTGGTGAAAGGTGAAGCATATTTTTCAATATCATTATATGGTCCTGTCATCTAATTTTCAATATCCTCATACAGTATTGCCATCTTGTTTTCGCTTTCATCTAGCGGATTGAGCATGATAAATCGATTTTGCTAATAATCACAGTTTTAAGGTTATCAGATGGCACCGTTATAAAGGTGTTGCGAGCAAAATGTATGAAGTCAGGTATCTTGCTCTAGTCATCATTAGCATAACTCATTTGTTGTTTGTACCAATTTTAATAGTCGATTGCGAACCACTATACAGCTTTAATCCCTTTGCGGAACTGGTTGAGTTAATAATTCTGTCTCAGCCGTCAAATAATGCTGTAGAATGTTCTCCTATTCGGTTTGTAGCTTCCGTTGCAGATTATTGTTTGTGATCTCATTCATTATCAATTTCACTATTCCTTGGTTGAATGTTTAAATCGATTTATTAATATTTGCAAAGAACGGAGAAAATCAAATTTGGAAATTTTCACTCATCCTTTTAAGTTCTATTTAAAAACGATGCAATATTTATTTTGGTGAATAGCGCTAAACGGTATTTTTAACTAAGGTTTTATATTACTGTGTGAAATCGTTGTTATATACGTCTCTTAATATCCTCTTAGTAGCAAAGCCTAGCATAATTTATTTCGTCAAAATTCACCAACGTTAACACCAACATAAACAACGTTAAAATAATTTAAGTGAATATGAAGCTTTTTTTTTCTTTTCGTCACCTTTGACAATTCGATGAGAGTATCTATGAGATGTTTACATTGTGTGACTCATGCTAATTTGTAGAATTACGCGAGGTTTCATTGCAGTTTCATTGCATTGTAATAAATTGAAATTGCAAATCATCAAGAATATATTGTAAAGTCGATTGAAAACCGCCGTACAAATCTGATTGAAAGTAACATGATATTTTTCTGGGTGTGAGAATCTGGTCAAGCTCACCACTGAAATGATAAGGAGTGCGATGATATTTTTCCGAGTGGATATGCTTTAGTTCACCCAACGGCCTACAGATGGCAAGTTCATAGTGTTGCCTTGAGATTATATGCAGCGAAGCCCAACTTGGATATCTATGTCTCTTTAGTCTATGCTACAACTCATTCTCAGACAGTTTTTCTATACAACCAACGAATAAAACCTATACCAAAAGACATACGCCCTTTTAGAATGTAACTCATGGGTGTAAAAAACCTCTCCATCGGTGAAAAATGCCTAGTTTGCTAAGCCAAACACGTGTGCAAAGTTTCATTCAAATCAAAAATGGTCGATATTCGACTATCGGTCATTTGGCGCGATTTGTCTCGTTAGCCGGTTTTCCGAGATTATTGCAAATCTCTTTGATAAAATAATAGCAACCGGAAACAGCCTTAGAAAATGTACAGTACTACGACAGCTGTCAGACGACAGGAGGGCTTCTTCATCAGCAACAGTAGTAACACCAGCAAAAAACGTAACAGTCCATGAAAACAAAATTGTGCGACTTGCAGCGTTGCCGTTGCGTTCGCCATGGACTTCAGTGATTATACTACTGTTATGCTTCTTGCCTGTGCGCGATGCATAGCATGCTGTTTTGTAGTGTTTCATTTGAACTTAGATACATGCATCGTAATAAAGCGAATTTGTCAATGATTTTTCTTTTCATCATAGCATGCCTGTCGTTATCATTTAGCGTTGTAAAAGCCAGGGGGGATCGATCTGTCAAACATCGTGTAACCAACATATTCGGCAACATGGTGTTTGTTTTGGTTTTTGTTCTTTTTGGTTATGAAATTGATCGATGTGAAATATTATAGAATTGGAACGTTTTTTTTATCAAAACTCGAGAAACCGCGGAAAACTTTTATGAATGTGTTGTGTAGTGATTTTTTCCTCATTATCGTTCAGCTAGTTTGGCAACTCCCACCATAACGCGGCAACCGCACCGGGCGTTGCTATGTTGGTTTGGGAAATAGCAATCCCCACCTCGGGTAGTAGCGAGTTATTAAATTTGGCAACGCGATAGCAACGAGCCGAATCGTTGCTATTTGATGAAATGTCAAACTGTTGTTTTTTTTGTGCTCGATAGTGAATGTTCGTAATAATATTACGAAGATGACGAGTGTTTTGAATGCGGACTCAATTGGTCGGCCTCGGAAGACGAAGTGTTTTGCCGCGCTTGTTAAACACGTCGTAGGACGCAAGTGTCGGCGTGAACCACTACTCAATTTTATTTCGATTGAGCTGAAATTTTGCACAGGGTGTTTTTTCGAGCAGGTGAACATTTTGTATAGGTTTTTTATTGAGATGACCATTTTGGTTGGCATTTTGGTCTGCAACCTAAACGATGCGGAAAGCTCAAATCCTCACAAGATTGGCCAATATTATTCAATAAACCTGGACGGTTTATACGAATCTGCTCGGGAGTATCACTAACTATTTTCCCGTTTCGTTCGGTCGTTGTATAAAAAACCATTTTTCTCCTTTACCGCTGTTTCAATCTTCAAAAACAACCTAAGAAGCGTTCGAAAGCGGCGTTGGAAATGGTCATCGGTATAGACCGTTGTTAAAACGCTGGATGGCACCTTCCTCCGTATGGCGTTTTTTTGGATATGTACTAAGCTGAAAGTCGCCCCGAATCTTTCCAAAAACCATTTTCTTAATCGCGTATAAGGAAATTTGTTTTGCGAAATCACTTTCTTCATCACTAGAATCAATCAAATAATCGAAAACAATTTACGCGTTCTATCTTTAAGTTCTTTTTGGCGGCAAATTTTCAAATAATAATAGCAAACTGTGGGAACCGAGACAGCATGAAATACAGAATACAACTAATGACAGTTCGCCAGCTTTCAGTAGAATAGTCATTTAAGCCAACGTTGCGGGACGTGCCCAGTTTTACGGAATTACTTTAAATAAACATATAAGGATGAAAAAATTTATGTACGCACAAGTAAAAAAATCTGCAAAAGAATTATGTTATCGATAACTTGTGAGAACGGAAACAAAGTTAAAACAAAGTTATGTGAAATGGAGGGAACATTTTTTGAAGTAGAAAGAACGTAGATCATTCCGGAAACGATTGACTGACGGATAAGTTGTTTATTACTAGATCCGCAGAAAAATATGCGAAATACATCACAAACAAACATTTTGCCAACGCTGGCTAGTGACGGTCTTCAGAATTTGGCAACTGCCGGTGTGAAAAAGAAATAGTGGAATTGGTAATCCCCATTAGCAACGACCGGTGCGAAAATCGGTTGCTATCCAAAATAGCAACGGCCAGCGTTGTGAAAATAGCAACTCAAATTGCAACTCACCGGTTCGCTTGCTCTTAGCGATGGGAAAGATGAATCAATTGCAAGCGGCTGTGTGTTTATTCGCAAGAGCATATAGAAGAAAGTGGGCCACTTCTCCGGGTTTCCCCTGAAGTTTCCGGGTCTGGGAGGTAGTCTCCGGAATTTCGGGGGTAGCGAATTTTCTCCACACCAGCGAAATTATTTTCAACCTGCTCTGGAAACGGCATAAACCAAAACGTGAACGAAAAACAGCAACTGCTTTTGGACGATTCGTTTTTGATTCCTACGAACCTATTTTTCTAGACTCTCATAGATTAGAAATTTAGCGTAACAGCTTAACAAAAGTTTTTGGCGGTCAATTTGAAAAAAATTTTTTTGCCTAGGCAGATTTTAACGCTTTTGGGTTGACGGCAATTCTGTACAACTTATCAGTTTTAAAATCAATAATTCGCTGATGTTGTCACAAGAATCAGTGAACTCGATCGGATGCTGTGAATTACAACAAACAAACTAAATGAATCATTGAAATGTTATAGAACAACTTGTCTTCGCGCCAAAACTCCCGCCTCAGCTGGGCATGACTGTCGTCCGTGAGTGACCAGCTGAGGCCCAAGTGACGCCGACTTGCGCGCGCTTATTTTGCGGCTTTGTTCTGGCTCAACAATGCTGCCGTCCGAGATGCAGCCTGTAAAAGCGCTCTCCACAGCAGCGCCAGTGTTCATTGTAATTAGTTGATAAGCACGCGGCGGCAGCGCCGTCACGCTGCTAATTGTAAATATTGAACCGTCTTGAATAAATGTACAGTAGTTAAGTGAAGACTTGCGTTTGCGTTGCAGTCCGAAAGAAAACTTCTCTCTGGGCCATAATTGCCCATCGTGATGCCAAAGGGCGAAATGCAACACAACGTAGGGCCGTGCGCGATCCAGGGGGAATCTATCTGTCAAATATCGTGTAACCGTGACCAGCATTTTTGGCAACAAGGCGTCTGGTTGTTTTGGTTTTTGTCGTTTTGATTGGAGTAAAATTCAGTAGAATTGTAACGTTCTTTTTTACCAAAACTCTAGAAATCGCGGAAAACTTTTATTCATACTGCGTTGCGTAGTGAAATTTGGTGGCAGCAGCCTGCAATTAGCTGAAAATCATAAACTTTCCTCGCCACACAGGGAATCTTTTAAACGTCATGGACCAACAAACTTCATGGGCCAGAGTTGATCTGCGATAACGCACACATATATGAATTTTGACAGCAGTAAATCCCCCCTGGCGCGATCAACCTGATTTTTTTTTTGAGTTTACGGTGAAATATACTAGCTTTTTTAGGTAATTTTTATATTTTATTAGCTGAAGTGTGAGTGGTGTTTGATAAATATTTCAACTCATTAGTTTATTTTATATTTTGCAAGTCTATGCAAGCCTTCCCGCTGTCTACTCTTGATAATCTCTGGGCAAGATATCCTTGTGAAGTGGCCACCGTAGCTTCCAATTACAATTTAACACGGCGAGAAAATGTAAATGAAACAACTTTTTTTTTACTTTATTAAGGTGGCTTTCAGCCACAGGCTGGTTCGCCACCAAAAATATCTATAGCTTTTAATAAAATATCGAATAAGGAAGGAGGCGTTGAACAGTGTTAGCATGTTTATCAACTTCTCCAATGCCAATATGCTTTGCACAGTTTCGTAACAGCTAACTTCGATGGATGTAGAGTTTAGTCACCAGCAGTTAGGCTGACACAAATTTCGAATTCTTTTTATGTCCGAAGTTTTCAAAGTTAGCAAAGGGGGTGGCAAAAATTAAATAACACCGAGACGAAAAAAGAAGAAATATCTTTGATCAAAATTTGCGTGCAAGTTATGACGTTTGTAACTTGCACTCAAATAAATGTTGAAAAATAACAGTTTTTTGTTATTATTATTTATTTCGCTTGCCTTTTGACGACACTCTCGCTGTCACCTGACTTGTTCGTTGCTATAAAGCATTTATGCCGACGGAAAACCAATAAAATTAACAAAACGGTTTGAGCTTTTTTTCTTCCCCTTCCAATATTCAAGATTTTTGACATAAAATGAAAATAAAATTTGTAACGGCCTTAATACTCTTTTAAAACGACAGTAGGAAAAAAAGCAGTACTTTTTCGTAGGCTGACCGGAAATTATCCGAATGTATTAAAAATTGCTAAAGTCTCACCTGTTTTTAAATCTGGTGATAGATGTGATCCTTCCAACTATCGACCAATTTCGACATTATCTGCCCTAAATTAAATTAAAGAAAAACCTTTAACCTGCCGTCTTGTGAGTTTTTTGTCGGCTAATGATGTTATGTACAAATTTCAGTACGGCTTTCGGGAAGGCTGTGGGACATCGAACATAACTGACTAGGTGAAGTTGGTCCACTCTGACTGAACAAAAGAATGATATGTATAGAGTTGGTTCATTGTGACTGATCAATTGAAAAAATACCTATAGCCAATCAATCAAACAGTCAAAAAGTTTTAAAATTTTATTTTTCGCTTCTTCAGCACCAAAAATAATACAATATAATACATAAAATGTAATTGAACAAACTCAACGAATGTTTTCGCAATCATCCTCTCTCACTTTATTATCATTTTTATCAACCTTATTAGGATATGATTCCCTAGTAAAATCGTTATTTTTGAGGTCAGAATCACTATTTCAATCGTAACTTGTTTTTATAAATGAAAATTTTTGTGTTACTCACACTAAAGACTAACATTTTCTAGTTATATGTTCAATCATAGTGGACCATTTACACTTTTTTATTTTACTGGTAAAGTATACTCGTTTGGCTAACGAGCTCTGGAACTTTTTTATAAGGTACCTGGCAGCTTTGAAATCAACTTATGCTGACTTCAAACCAATGCAAATAATTCCGGTAATTACAACTTTTTTCTGCTTGGCACATGGTCCACTCTGTCTGAATACTATAAAGCGTGATTTATGGTCAGCGTAGCGATAGCAAAATTCGTCGAAAAAATTCATTCAAGTACATTGCTATGTGTAAAACATACATGACTTTGATGATTGATGAAGAAAGTATCCACTAATAAGGCCGTTACAAATTTTATTTTCATTTTATGTCACCCCCCCCCCTTCTTCAAAAATCTTGAATATTGGAAGAAGAAAAAAATGCTTAAACCGTTTTGTTCATTTTATTGGTTTTCCGACAGCATAAATGCTTTATTTAGCAACAAACAAGTCCAGTGACAAGTGTCGTCAAAAGACAAGCGAAATAAATAATAATAATAAAAACTGTAATTTTTTCAACATTTATTTGAGTGCAAGTTACAAACGTCATAACTTGCACGCAAACTTTGATCAAAGATATTTCTATTTTTTTTTGTCTCGGTGTTATTTATTTTTTGCCACCCCCTTTGCTAACTTTGATAACCTTGGACATAAAAAGAATTCGAAATTTGTATCAGCCTAAAGAGAAATCCGAAAAATCGCTTGAATATTTGTCTATTTGCTGATTTTTACCAAGATGTGACTGGATTGTATTTGCCAATAACCTAACACTCGGTTCGTTCTGACTGCACACTATGATTGCTTTTCTTTGATCATTCAGAAAAAACATGCCATAAGTTTTGCTATTTGAGAGATAAATTAACTCTGGTTGTTGTGTGATGTAGCTTAAGAAAATCTTGATTAAATGCTATCATTAACTCGTTATTTCCAATTTTGCGACTTGGCCCGGTCTGACTTAACACCGACCAATTGATCTGCGAAGTAGATCAAAGGGAAATCGTGGGTGGCTTATTCATCGATCTCAAGAAGGCTTTTGATACTCTAAGCCATGGTATACTGCTTAGGAAGCTTGATCGCTATGGGGTAAGAGGAGTTGGCAACGACTTAATCAAAAGTTATTTATCAAATCGACAACAATTTGTAATAATAGGGTGTTTTAGGGGTATGTATATTATTTTTTCTTTTGATAAGAAATGTCAAAAGTATTACATATTCTACTGACTTTTCTTAATTTAAACAGCAAAACTATTGAAAAAATCTATTTCGAATTTTAACAACTGTACACACTTAATTCGCCTCCCCAGCTGGTCTCGAGGTACGATGCTGGCCTAACAAGCCAGTCTTCGTAGGTTCGAGTCTCGGCTCGGGAGAGACTGTTAGTGTCAGTAGGATCGTAGCGCTAGCCCCGCAATTGTCCTGTACACTTAACGGTTGGCTGCGAAGTCTGTGTATAGTAAACAGAAGGTCAAGTTCCGAATCGGAATGTAGCACCAAGGCTTTGCTTTTTTTACACACTTAAAATTTTTGGCCGGGTCTCGGTAACTTATTGCCGAGAACGGCACCACTGAGTGCTCGGTTAAAAAAATAATGACAGCTGTCATATTTTTTCGTGAATCTCGGTTCACCCAACTGAAATTTCGGCACAAAATATCTGAAATCTCGGTAGTAATATTTTGTGCCGAAATTTCAGTTAGGTTGAACCGAGATTTACAATAAAATGTGACAGCTGTCATTATTTTTTTAACCGAGCACTCAGTGGTGCCGTTCTCGGCAATAAGTTACCGAGACCCGGCAAAAAAATTTAAGTGTGTAAGTGGTTTTAGGCCATACTTTACCGTCAAGAAATCATGACACAGGGAGGCCAGGTCATTTTTCAAATATTTTCACACTCCACAAAACAATGTCTTTATACAGGGTTATATCAAAAACATCATATCAAGAAGACTGGCATCTCTGGATCGATCCCATATAAATGATAAGCGTCAAAGCAAACAGCGCACTCCATCTATTAAAGGTGGAAGTTTGCTATGAAAGTGCTGGTAATTACATCGCTGCGAGGACAGAGTGTGCGTATGTGGTGGTCCAGTCTGTGCGTTCGGCTTGCGCTCGCATCGCCAGCACACAGACTAGCATGCGTCAGTTCCACTTTTACTCAACAGACTGCACTGCCAAAATTGTCGCTCAATCTCAGGCAGAGTTCCCAGTCTTCTTGATATGATTTTTTTGGTTATATTTTCCAAAAGCCAGCAGCAGAAATGTCACTTTGCTTATTATCAGGGTTATATTCCCCAAAAGCCAGCAACAGCAATGTCACTCTGTGCATTACTTGCCAGATAGTGAAAATTTAAAACTAATATAATTTTTCAAATTTAAAATCAAAGAACACTTTTAGAGATCTAAGACAAATTACGTAATGCCTACTGAAAGGTCGGTTATCGATTAGTATGAGTGAAAGCAGGTATTTTTTAAAACTAAAACCCCCTATTGAAGGTGTGCGTGGTAGTTCTACGGGTGTTGGTGCTGCGGTGGAGATGGATGGGGATACTTTCGAAGTGGTCGACGAATTTATTTATCTTGGTACTCTCGTGACATGTGACAACGAGGTGAGCCGCGAGGTGAAGAGGCGGATTGCGGTGGCGAATAGGGCTTATTACGGATTGCGTAGCCAGCTTAGGTCCCGTAGCCTACAGATCCGTACGAAATTTGCGCTCTATAGGACTCTGATCCTCCCGGTGGCGCTCTACGAACACGAATCGTGGACGTGGAAGGAGGCCGATCGACGAGCGCTTGGGGTCTTCGAGCGTAGAATCCTGCGATCAATACTCGGAGGCAAACTAGAGAACGGGGTGTGGCTCAGGCGCATGAATCACGAGCTGTACGAAGTATACAAACACGCTGATATTGTCAAGCTGATGAAACACGGCAGGTTACAGTGGGCTGGCCATGTAGCACGGATGGCGGATGAGCGACCGGCAAAGATAATATTTAGTAGAGAACCGGATAGAGGCCGACGACTTCGAGGCAGACCGCGCACGCGCTGGATGTGTGCTGTCGACGAGGATGCCAGAGCAGCGGGTGTAAGGGGAGACTGGAGAGTAGCAGCCCAAGACCGAGTTTTGTGGAGACGTATTCTGGATTCGGCATAGGATCTTAATGATCTGTCGCCATAAAAGAAAGAAAGAAGAAGATTGAAGGTGTGCGTTACGCCCGGTTGATATAGGAGTACCTCAAGGAAGCAATATCGGTCCTTTAATATTCTTAGTTTTTATTAACGACTTCGGAAACCTAAAGCTTCATGGAACATCAAAGCTTTTTGCAGATGATACAGCATTGTTTTATCCCAGTTCTAGTGTTTAAACGATTGTTACTCACATGGAATCCGATTTATGCACTCTAATTGAATATTTTTATTGCCGTATACCTCTCTCACGAAAACAAAGTATATGATATTCCATTCGCTGCGCAAAAAAATTCCTCAACATCCCGATCCATGTGTGAGAAATTTGTTCATCGAAAGAGTGTCTTCTCTCAAATATTAAGGGCTTCACTTAGATTCCTGTCTTTCATGGGGAATTCATCTTGGAAAAGTGTCATGTAAAATTTCCACTCTATGTGGCCTTATGAAAAGGGTACGCCGGTTTGTGCCTATTAAAGCATTATTGAACTTTCATTATGCGTGCATTCATTCTATTCTCCAATACCTTATTGTTTGGGGTCATGCTACTAAATCAAAACTTTAAAAAATTCAAACACTTCAGAACAGGTGTGTAAAAGTAATTTTCAATTTTCCTCACTTGTACCCAACTGAATTACTCTACACAAATTTAAACCATAGAATAATTCCTATTTTAAGATTACGTGATTCTCGAACGAATATTTTTGTCCACAATACATTACACAAACAAAATTTTCATCACAACATAACTTTCACAGCTAGGATTAACCGTCAAAACGACAGAAATGCATCTGAACTCTTGAGAAGTAGGGCTAGCACGAACTTGGGTTCAGCACGCATCCTGTGTTATGGGCTGTTAAAGTACAATTTGCTTCTTTACGAACTAAAACTAATACCATTCTGTTTAGAATCAAACTGAAGCAACATTTAATAAGAAATGTAAACGAATATATATTGTAGTTGCGCCAACCTTTTTGTAAAAGTAGGTTTTTCTGGGTCCTGGTGGTTTTTTCCTCCATCTTTAATTGTTAACTTGTTTAGTTTGTCCTTATCATTGTAGCCGTAACGTTTATCACTACATCTTAAATTTTTGTGTTATAGTATGTGATTCCCTTCAAAGAAACTTAGTTCCACTGGGATATCACCTAGTTGTTTGTTTATAGTTAAATTCTCCGCGTATTGTTTTTCTTTTTGCTATTAGTCAGTGTCCACTACCAGGGGGCTCCTGTGTGAGCTCTTTGGTGTGGGGGTCAGTGGAGAGTATTAAAAAAAAGAGAAGCAATGATATGCTTTTTTTCATCGGTCAAAAAAGTGAAACTTCTACCGCTTTGATGCACGACTTCTGAATTCTGCATTAAGACTTTATTCGAGAAACATTTGAACCCTACTGACCCATTATCCTACACTCATTGGTACTTTACCATTCACAAAAAGAGATTCAAAATTACCAAAACGATGTTGTACTCAAGGGTTTTGTAAAACCAAGGGAATACAAAAGTGACTTTGTTTGTATGTAAAATACATACTTTTAAGAATGTTCTGATAATCAAGTAGAACCGAAGTTAGCATAATTTCGAGTGTACTGGGGCTTACAGTAATTTTGGTTTGTCAAAAAGTTAAACTAGATAATCTCGAACTCCTTTTTAGGATAAAAAGATTGATTTCCAACTGTCTCGAAAAAGAGGAGCTCTAGACAGTTAAGACAATTACACGTTATTTTAATAAAACATGCCTTCTTTAGGTAACTTTCGTAGTGAAGCATTAATTATTCGAAGCATTTTTGTATGAAACGCGCAATTTTGTAAATAGTTTTTGCGGCATTTTCTACAAATTCAGTGGATTAGCTATTAGCATTTCATAGGCCAGAACTATAGCGACGCTAACAGTTCGCCAAACAGCGAAAAAAAAAAATTGCCAAATCGCTAAACCGCTAGCTGAAATTTAGCGTCGTTAACTAGCCAACTAATGGCATGTTGCCCACCATAATTATTAAATAAATGGCAATCATGTTCAATTCTAAAAGTGAGTACATGGTGAAATATTCTAAAAGCTCACGTTGAAAGATGAAAACATTTTTTTCTTCATCTAATATTTATTTGACACGGCACAAATACAAATTAATGTTTAACGGCGCCAAATATATCTGATTTCTTACTCTCCATTGCCATTAGGTAAGCAGCATATGCAATATGTTCCGCTGCTGGGCCGAGATATTACGGACTGGCTTATAGAGTTGTCTCCCTCGGGCCCTGAGAGTATCGTGCAGGTCTGGTTGTTGATTCTGGATCCGGGGTCTTAACGTGCTCTTGTCGTTTGATTGGATGTAGGCGGAAGGGAATGGGACTAGACTGAGGCATGGATGGATTTCAGGAAAACGTATATGAGGAACATGTAGGGTAGGTCACGACTCGCCAAGACATCACGAACAGAAACAGCTGGCTGTCTACCTTCGGCCTGCAGGAAAGCTATTAATTTAGACCTGGCGTCACGGTGTACGGGGCATGACCAAACAACATGCTCTATGTCGTGATAACCTTCACCACAGGCACAGATACCACTTTCACCGAGCCCAATACGACGGAGATGCGCGTCAAATCTATAGTAATTGGACATAAGCCGAGACATCACGCGAATAAAATCCCGACTTACATCCAGCCCCCTGAACCACGGCTTCGTCGATACCTTGGGTATAATTGAATGTAACCACCTTCCCAGTTCCCCTCTGGTCCAAGAATTTTGCCAACTGATGATCGCATTCTGACGTACAAGTGCAAAAAATTCATTAACCCTTAAATGCGCAATGTTGTTTTAAAACAACACTACTGAAAACGTTTTAAAATATATGTATTTTAGTATTTTCCAGTAATATAATTCATTAGAACAGCTCTCTAGACTCTAACGAAGAAAACTTAACAGCTGGAAGTACTGTATTTGAATGTTTTGTTTTTATTTTTGCTGTCAAAATCTCGGAAACGAAAAAACACATGGCGAGATTCCCGACTGGTGGTGACTGTCCTTAAAAATAAATTTTAAAATAAGGTTAGTGGTTAGTGAAAATGTCTGAATTATCAGTAATTATACTAACAAAAGGTCAAGTTTGAAGTTACTGTTAACAAAAGTAATTGTTTAGACTTTATTCTGCGATAAAGTCACAGTGTTGTTTAAAAACAACATGGTAAAATTTGCACAATAAAAAGTAAATCTTGCAATTTTTTTATGCATATTAGTTAGTTTTAAGGCAGTAAACCTGTTAAACACAAAATTTTATGTTTTTAGATGATTTTTTAACGTCGCGCGCCTTTAAGGGTTAAAAGCAATTGGTCTTTCATAAATGTCACCGTTTGTCGCGCCCACCTTAGCCAGAGTCCGCTTCCTCATTGCCCGGTATCGAGCAGTGAGAAGGGACCCACACTAAGGTAATACCACACTAAGATACCGAAGCCAGTGGACCCATCGAGAAGTGATCCGTCAATGTAGAACATATTGTCGCAGTTGATATTCCGATATTTATCGGAAAAAATTTTGGGGATCTGCTGCACGCGTACATGATCCGGGATTCCACGCGATTCGTCTATCATGGATGTATCGAAAAACACAGTAAAATCAGAAGTATTCAATAAGTTGACACGATTTGGAATATACGAAGAAGGGTTAATATTTTGGGACATGTGATTGAAATACAATGTCATAAAACGGGTTTGAGAATTGAGTTCGATTAACCTTTCAAAATTTTCAATCACAGGACGATTCAAGACCTCACATTTAATAAGAATACGAGAAGACAGGCTCCATTTTCAATGGTAGAACTCAAGCTAAGACCTCCAAACTCATCGTATAGGTCGACTGCATGCAACCTAAGGCGATACGCAGACAACGGTATTGTATTCGCTCCAGTTTGATCAAATGTGTGTTTGCTGCGGAGCGAAAGCAGGAACACTCGTACTCAATTACAGACAATATTGTTGTTTGGTGAAGCCTTATAAGGTCTCCTGGGTGGGCTTCCCACCATTGTCCGGTTATTGTACTAAGAAAGTTCACTCTTTGTTGGCATTTTTTCATCAGATACCTAATGTAACAACCCCAGGTGCCTTTACAGTCGAACCAGACACCAATATACTTGTGTACCATAACCTGAGAAATCGTTTTACCCATTAGTTGTGGCTGCAGCTAAGCAGGCTCATGCTTCCTAGAAAAAACTACTATTTCAGCAGAGGCGTCACGTGGCTGATTTCGTCACATGTGCAGCAAACAAAGTTCTTTTTCTTTAAATAAAGGAAGAAAACCAAAGTGTACTATGCTTTAAATTGAATGGTTTTGCTAGTATGCTTACTTGCAAAACCGGAAGTATAAAAGTTCTCCAAAGGGCCGAATGGCATATATCACTCGACTCAGCTCGACGAGCTGAGCATTTTCTGTATGGGTGTGTGTGTGCAGATTTTTATTCTCACCTACTTCTCTCAGAGATGGCTGGATCGATTTTCATGAAATTAATTGCAAATGAAAGGTCTCGTTGTCCCATAAGACCCTATTAAATTTCATTGTAATCGGATTTTTAGTTTAGAGGTTATGTATCAAAATGTAAAAATCATGAAACATCATTATCTTGAAAACTACACAACCGATTTGAACAAAATTGGTTTCAAATGAACGGGCTACCTAAAATACTCTTAACTTTTGAATTTCATAAAGATTGAACTTGTGGTTCAAAAGTTATGACAAGAAACGTGTTTTGAAGACTGTTCAATCTCACTCATGTTTCTCAGAGATGACTGAACCGATTTTCATAAAATCAATGTCAAATTGAAGGTCTAGTTGCCCCATAAAACCCCATTGATTTGTTTTGCAGTCAGACTATTACTTTGCCTGTTATGTTTAAAAATGTGAAATCCAGCTATGAAAAGGAACATATTCCGAAGACTACTAGAACTCACTCACTTTTCTCAGAGATGGCTGACCCGATTTATACAAAATAAGTGTCAACTAATAAGTCTAGCTGCCTCGTAACACCCTATTGAATTTTACTGTAATCGGACTGTAACTTCGTCTGTATAGTACCAAGATGTGAAAATCACGAAACTTCATTATTTCAGAAACTACACAACCGATTTGATCAATATTATTATCGGATATGAAACAACGAAAGTCTTTTATTTCAAAGATTACATGACTTATTTGAACATAACTAGTGTCATACGAACGAGTCATCTCTCAAATTTACAAATAACAAACTTCATAACAATTTGATATGTGGCTCAAAAGTTATGGGAAGAAAAGAAATGCAAAACTATACCTGCTTTGATTGATTTATGTGGTCTCCACATAATTTAAATGTGATTTTGTACTATTTGAACGTTCCAAATTCATTGATTCCTTGCGATGTGTTCAAAGTCTGCGAATGCACGACGAATCGGCCATCGTTTGAAATGATTGGTTTTATCGAAATGACAACATCCTCGTTTTTTGGCTTCTGTATATCGCCCTAATTCTGAATATATTTATATTGGGTGGTATTCGGTCATTTTCAGCAAATTAACTGGCATCAATCTGACACCGGAAATACTCATATTGGGAGGTTTTTAGTTATTTTGGTTGTTTTCCAGAAACTAACAGTGGTCGTCTTTGAATTCAAAATGGTGTCAAGGGTCAACGTTTGGTTTCTATGTATCATCTCAATTACGGAAATATCCATATTGATTATTATTCGGTCATTTTCGACTGTTTCTTAGAAGTTGCCATTTAGCAATTCAAAATGGTGCCTGACGTCAATTGTTAGCTCATTGCATTATTTTGGTTCCAAAGACACTCATATTGGATGGTATTTGGTTATTTCAGGCTGTTTTTCGCAAACCGGAAGTCGCCGTCTTGGATTTCAAAATGGTATTTGAGATAATTTCTGGCCTCTGAGCGTCATTCTGGTTGAGGAAACACCCATATTGGGTGTTATTCAATCATTCTCGGCTGTTTCCCAGGAACCGGAAGTCGCCAACCTAGAATCCAAAATGGGGTCTGTGGTCGATTTCAGCTGCTGTGTATCATTCTAGACCCGGAGATACTCATGTTAGACGGAAATCGGCCATTTTTGGCTGTTGCCATTACACACTTCATAATGGTGTCTGAGGTTAGCTTCTTGCATTATTGTCGCCATCTTAGAATTCAAAATAGTGTCTGTGGTCGATTTGAGCTACTGTGTATCATTCTAGATCCGGATATTATTATATTGGGTGGAAATCGGCCATTTTTGGCTGTTTTCCAGAAACCGGATGTTGCCATCTTACAATCCAAAATGTTGCCCTAGGTCGATTATGGAACATATTTCTTACCTCTAAAAGCATTCTCATACCAAATTTGGTTGTATTTTCTTGATTGGTTCATGAGCTGTGCGAAATTTGTGTTTCATTTGTATAAGACCCCTCCATTATAGAAAAGGGAGGGGTGTCAAACCATTATGCACATATTTGTTACCTCTAAAAATATTCACCTGCCAAATTTGGTTCCATTTAGTTGATTAGTTCTCGAGATGTGCAGAAATTTGTGTTTCATTTGTTTGGAACCCCAGTCCATAACAGTTGGACGCCCCTCCCTTTCAGAAAAGGGAGGGGCGTCCAACTGTTATGGCCATATTTGTTACTTCTTAAAACATCCACATGCCAAATTCGGTTTTACCTGCTTGGTTTGTTCTTGAGTTGTGGAGCAATTTATGTTTTATTTGTATAGGACCCCTCCCTTCCAGAAGAGAGAGGGGTCTCAAACTATCATAGTATCCTTTACCGGCACCAAAAACCCCTACACACAAATTTTTACGTCGATCGGTTCGGTAGTTTTTGAGCCAATATGGATCAGACAGACAGACCGGACTGCATTTTTATATGTATAGATAACAACATCAATTTTTTTAGAACCTAAAGAGTGAATATACATTTAATGGATCGAAGCGTTCATGTAAATCTTTTTTTACAAATAATAAGTTCGAATGAGAAAGGCTGGGTCTGACCGGTAAGTGGATTAATTTAGGTTTTTTTATATATCATATACTAGCTGACCCGGCAAACTTCGTCTCGCCTAATTTAGTGTTCAATTTAATAATTTTAGACATTTCAAATTCATTGATTTCATGCGATTTGTTTATATCATTTTAATTGATTGGTTTTATCGGAATGACAACATCCTCGATTTTTGGCTTTTGTACATCACCCCTATTCCGGAAATATATTGAATGCATTTCAGTTATTTTCGTTGTTTTTTAGAAACTGAAAGTGGTCATCTTCGAATTCAAAATGGTGTCCAGGGTCAATGCTTGGCTTCTATACATCATTTCGATTACGGAAATATCCATATGTAGTAGTATTCGGTTATTTTCGGCTGTTTCCCAGAAGTTGCTATTTTACAATTCGAACTGGTGTCTGAGGTCAATTTTTAGCTCCTTGCATCATTCTGGATCCGGTGATACACATATTGGGTGGTATTTGGTCACTTCAGGCTACACGCAAAAGTTCAAGCTTTAATCATCCAATGTGTCCTTTCAATTCGCACAGAATTTGATCTGACTTCGCACAACCAATGCGTGATACGCATAACGCAAAAGTTGTATAAGGAGTACATTAACAGAGATCAAAATCAGAATATGTATCATATACACAAAAATCGTAATGTCTCGGTAAACTTCGGCTTCGGGCGAACGATCAGTTTCGAGGCGCTCAAAAAACCGTTCTTTACTTTCGCGAGCCGGTGCGTATCAACGGCTCGTGCATCCCTAGAAATCGTCAGCAACCGAAACAGCCAATGGCGAGCCTTGTTGCCGCGGAAGTTGTTGACGCTGGTGCCAGTAACGCAGAACCGAATGCATGTGAATGAAACCAGAGTCATAATTAAATACAAAATGTTTTGGACTAATCTCATGTTTTAGTTTATTGTTAATGATTGAATGATGTTTTCAAATGACTTGATTCATGAAAGTGGATCGATCAGACAATAATTTCTTCAATGGAGTCAGTGCCCAACTTATCAGTATTGATTGCTGGTTGCACTATTTTAACGATGCCAACCTTCTGAACATCGGCTGATGCTTTATAAGTGTAGTGGTTTGGAGCTGGGCAGTACATTCAAAATACGCTAGAGCATCAAATTATCATAAATTATCTGGTTACGCACACTCCAACTTTTGCGTCTATTTTTCAGAAACCGTGAGTCGCCATCTTGGATTTAAAATGGCATTTGGAGACAATTTCTGACCCCTGAGCGTCATTCTGGTTAAAGAAACACTCATATTGAGTGGTATTTTGTTATTTTTGGCTGTTTTTCAGACACCGGAAGTCGCCATCTGTTGTTGTCTGAGGTCAATTTGTGGCTTCAGTGCATCCTAACAATCCCGGAAATACCCATATTGGGTGGTATTTGATCATTTGCCGCTGTTTTCAGAAACCGGAAGTCGCCATCTTGAATTTCAAAATGACATTAGGGGACAATTTTTGGCCTCTGAGCGTCATTCTGGTTAAGGAAACACTCATATTGGGTGGTATTTTATCATTTTCGGCTGTTTTCCAGACACCGGAAGTCGCCATCTTACAATTCAAAATGTTATCTGAGGTCGATTTGTGGCTCCAGTGCGTCATAACAATTCCGGAAATACCCATATTGGGTGGTATTTGATCATTTGCCACTGTTTTTCAGAAACCGGAAGTCGCCATCTTGAATTTCAAAATGGCATTAGGGGACATCCTTTGGTCTCTGAGCGTCATCCTGGTTGAAGAAATACTCATATTTGGTCATTTTCAGCTGTTTTCCAGACACCGGAAGTCGCCATCTTACAATTCAAAATGTTGTCTGAGGTCGATAGGTCGATTTGTGGCTTCGGTGCATCATAACAATCCCGGAAATACCCTTATTGGGTGGAATTTGGTCATTTGCCGCTGTTTTTCTGAAACCGGAAGTCGCCATCTTGAATTTCAAAACGACATTAGGGGACAGTTTTTGGCCTCTGAGCGTCATTATGGTTAAAGAAACACTCATATTGGGTGGTATTTGGTCATTTTCCGCTGATTTCCAGACACCGGAAGTCGCCGTCTTACAATTCAAAATATTGTCTGAGGTCGATAGGCCGATTTGTGGCTTCAGTGTATCATAACAATTCCGTAAATACGTCCATCTGGTTAAAGAAACGCTCATATTGGGTGGTATTTGGTCATTTTCCGCTGGTTTCCAGACACCGGAAGTCGCCATCTTACAATTCAAAATGTTATCTGAGGTCGATTTGTGGCTCCAGTGCGTCATAACAATTCCGGAAATACCCATATTGGGTGGTATTTGATCATTTGCCACTGTTTTTCAGAAACCGGAAATCGCCATCTTGAATTTCAAAATGGCATTAGGGGACAATCTTTGGTCTCTGAGCGTCATTCTGGTTAAAGAAATACTCATATTGGGTGGTATTTGGTCATTTTCGGCTGTTTTCCAGACACCGGAAGTCGCCATCTTACAATTCAAAATGTTGTCTGAGGTCGATAGGTCGATTTGTGGCTTCAGTGCATCACAACAATCCCGGAAATACCCATTTTGGGTGGTATTTGATCATTTGCCGCTGTTTTTCTGAAACCGGAAGTCGCCATCTTGAATTTCAAAATGACATTAGGGGACAGTTTTTGGCCTCTGAGCGTCATTCTGGTTAGAAACACTCATATTGGGTGGTATTTGGTCATTATCCGCTGATTTCCAGACACCGGAAGTCGCCATCTTACAATTCAAAATATTGTCTGAGGTCGATAGGCCGATTTGTGGCTTCAGTGTATCATAACAATTCCGTAAATACGTCAATCTGGTTAAAGAAACGCTCATATTGGGTGGTATTTGGTCATTTTCCGCTGATTTCCAGACACCGGAAGTCGCCATCTTACAATTCAAAATGTTGTCTGAGGTCGATAGGTCGATTTGTGGCTTCAGTGCATCATAACAATTCCGGAAATACCCATATTGGGTGGTATCTGGTCATATGCCGCTTATTTTTCGGAAACCGGAAGTCGCCATCTTGGATTTAAAAATGGCATTTAGAGACAATTTCTGGCCTCCGTGGGTTATTCTGGTTGAAGAAACACCCATATTGGGTGTTATTTGGTCATTTTCGGCAGTCTTTCAGACACCGGAAGTAGCCATCTTATAATTCGAAATGTTATCTGAGGTCGACTTGTGGCTTCAGTGCATCATAACATTTCCGGAAATACCCATATTGGGTGGTATTTGGTCATTTGCCGCTGTTTTTCAGAAACCGGAAGTCGCCATCTTAGATATTGAAATGGTATTTGGAGATATGCCAGAAGAAGGAAGGGTGTCGAAACATTATGGACATGTTTGTTACACCTAAAAACATTCACTTGCCAAATTTGGTTATATTTGCTTGATTGGTTCTCGAGCTGTGCGAAATTTGAGTTTCATTTGTATGGGACCCCTCCCTTATAGAAGAGGGAGGGGTGTCAAACCATTATGGATATATTTGTTACTCCTAAAAACATTCACCTACCAAATTTGGTTCTATTTGCTTGGTTAGTTCTCGAGATGTGGAGGAATTTGTGTTTCATTTGTATGGAACCCCTCCCTTCCAAAAGAGGGAGGGGTGTCGAACCAATATGGACATATTTGTTACTCCTAAAAACATCCACATGCCAAATTTGGTTTCATTTGCTTGGTTAGTTATTGAGATG
Organism: Wyeomyia smithii; assembly: GCF_029784165.1. Lineage (NCBI taxonomy): Eukaryota > Metazoa > Arthropoda > Insecta > Diptera > Culicidae > Wyeomyia > Wyeomyia smithii. The sequence goes on from NC_073694.1 coordinate 128,561,499, forward strand.
TGCAGAAATTTGTATTTCGTTTGTATGAGACCCCTCCCTTCCAGAAGAGGGAGGGGTCTCAAACCATCATAGGAACCTTTCTCGGCCTCTAAAACCCCTTCATACAAATTTTCACGTCGATCGGTTCGGCAGTTTCCGAGCCTATATGGATCAGACAGACAGACAGGCCGGACTGCATTTTTGTAGGTATAGATTTTAATTGCATATGCCCGGATATTAGGGAATAGGGCACCTGTGCAGTGCACTTGTTGCACAGGTGGACCCGACGCCACTGTATCTCAGTCTTCTCCGTAGAGAATTCGATACCTAGCTGTGAAGCCCAAGCAGGCAAATTGTCCAAAGTATCTTGCAATGGTCCTTGCAAATCGGCAGCTTTGGCTCCTGTAACAGAAACCACGCTGTCGTCTGCAAGTTGTCTCATCGTGCATAAATTCGCCAGACATTCGGCGATGTCATTTACATAAAAGTTGTAGAGGAGGGGGCTTAAACGTGAGCCCTGGGGAAGACCCATGTAGCTAATGCGAAAAGTCAAATCGCCATGCGTAAAATGCATGTGCTTTTCGGACAACAAATTGTGCAAAAAATTGTTCAAAATTGGAGAAAACCCTTGTCGGTGATGTTTGCCCGAAAGAATGTCAATAGAAACGGAATCAAAAGCCCCCTTAATGTCCAAGAACGCAGACGCCATTTGTTCTTTGCGAGCATACGCCAGCTGAATATCTGTTGAAAGCAACGCAAGACAACCGTCCCTTTGGCACGGCGGAAACCAAACTGAGTATCTGACAGTAGACCATTTGATTCGACCCAATGGTCTAAACGACGGAGTATCATTTTCTCCATCAATTTCCGGATACAGGATAGCATTGCAATCGGCCTATAAGAGTTGTGATCAGAAGCTGGTTTTCCCGGTTTTTGGATGGCGATCACCTTCACTTGCCTCCAATCCTGCGGTACAATGTTTTGCTCCAGGAACTTATTTACCAAGTTCAACAAGCGCTTCTTGGAATTGCCGGGTAGATTCTTCAACAAGTTGAATTTGATTCTATCTAACCCAGGCGCGTTATTGTTACAGGACAGGAGGGTAACTGAAAATTCTGCCATCGTAAAAGGTGATTCTATCGCGTCATGGCCCGGAGACGCATCGCGAACAATGTTTTGCGCAGGAACAGAGTCCGGACATACTTTCCTGGCAAAATCAAGCTCCGAATAACGTTTAAAGTCGACGGCTTTATCTGTATCCCGGAAGGGCAAATACGCTTCGGATCTTTGCGTGTAGACATCGGAGCACTCTTTGTGCCACCACGGGAGGCCGTTCTTTGATCGTTGCGCCAGGATATTTTTTCGTTTGGGCTTGTAACGCGGCGTCGAGAATCAAGCCCGCGAGGAGGTTGTATTCTTCAAATAATGAATGATGTTGAATCGACTCGACAGCTTCTGAAACCTTTTCCTCGTATAACTTCCGATCGATATTCCGTGTGAGGTCATACGCAATATCAATTAGTATTCCAATCAACACCAAAATTGGGATTTTTTCATAGTGAACCTAGATGAATAATTCCCCCAGCTTTGAGCCAAATCCTTGATAGTCGTGTCCAAGTGGCATGTACACTTCGTATGGAATGACCCATATAAAAATGGAATTCCGCAACGCTTGATCTTATTGATATTATTTCATATGTCTCTGAGGTGTACAGTAATCACTATCATGTTAAATCGTTCTAAATCAGAAAAATAAGTGGTGACATGTAGGCTTTTTTACATGAAAAAGTTTGTTAATGTTCAGGAAAGATATTTAAGGTAAAGTAAAAGGTATCTGTTTGCTAAAACTTGAGATATTATGCACAAAACTACGTGAAACTTGCAAAATTAGACTTTTTATGCAAAATTTGTCTCTAAATCAAAATTTGAAGCGATGAAATGCATTTTTTTCTCATTAAAATGTTAGTTATTGTTCAGGAAAGACATTTGAGGAGAAAAAATAGGTTTCTGGTTACTAAAAATTGTGATATTATTCATAAAACTGCGTAAAAGATGCTAAATCATGACCCTTGGGTGGTGGTTGAGCTTCAATCTTGGGTTCTTATAGCTTTACAGAACCCTTCAAGATAGAGCCCCCCTTCAAGATAGAGCCTCAAAGTTGTTTCAGCTTTGACAGCCCAAGAGGGCGCGTGCTTCCGGGTGGCGGCTGGGAGCTAAGGGAGACCATGAGAGTCAGATACCTATGTTGTAGTTCTTCCTACTCTGATCTCGGCAGTCTCCTATGTGGGGAGGATTCATGACAATATTAATTGTTAACAAAAAAAAATAAAATAATATTATTTTCGTGAAACATTGACCGCTTTGATGCACGTGTTCCCGATGTCCGATCGAGCTGAAATTTTGCATGGGGACTTTTTTCGAAAAGACAAAACTTTTGAGCCCTACCGCTAAACGATATTCGAGAAATCGATTTTTATTGGCACTCTCATGACTAGTCTCGTGCACCCGTCGATTATTTTCAGTCGGTGCACTGCCTAGGATATGTTTGGCATGCCGATAATGAACGTGAATGCTGTTTTTTTCATTCCTTTTAGGTAAGGGGCTGTCCACATTCCACGTGGACAGAAAAATCAACACTTCAGACCCCCCCGGTTCCCCATCGTGAACAAGCGTGAACATTGACCTCAACCCCTCCCTCCACTTAGCTGTCCCGCGGACATTTTTCTTAAAAAGATGATGAGAAATGTTTTTTATAAACCACAGAAAAATTATAATATACCCATAAATGAAAAAATCCCATCAAAATTCAGCCTAAGAGGTCAAAAAAAAAAACGAAAAAGAGTAAATAAAAATGATTGAAAACACCTCTGAACGCCAGAAAAACAATCCATTAGATTCCAAAATTCATTCTAAAAAGACTTCGATTTCTGAAATAGTTGTAAACCGCTCGAAGCCAAAATGTCTGATAAACGTAAACAGTGGAAAGACCACAAGAAATTAATTCCAAATAAAAAACGTTCGAATGAGCGGATAAACGCCTCTAAAAAACTGATCTGATCTGATCTCAAATTTAGTTGCTAATAACTTGAAAAGCAACTATGAATTAAAAAAATACACCGAACTCAAGAAAAAATTACATTAAGTTTAATTTGAAATGCTCAAAAACTCTGGTAAACGTAGCTTTAGACATTTGAAGACACTTTTTGAAACAAAAAAGATGAATTCTAAACTCAGTTCAAAATGGTTGAAAAACATCTTCAGAAGGCTAGAAAAAGTCAACAATAGAAATGATGGTTTGAAAGACGCTTCAATTAGACAGAAGAGATTAAAATAAAATATCTTAGGTAGGGTAGGGAACATATTCTAAGCAGCTTTAGGAACCGTCTGTGTATTCAGACGAAATACTCGAAATGTGTTGGGTGAAACTCAAACAGTAGTATATCAATTTGTTCTCTATCGTTTCCTCTGTCAGAACTTGTTTTCAGATTGTAAAACTAAGTTAGCAAACTTTAACAATCATCAATCAAAGTTACCAATTGAGGGACACTATTCCAATCACCCCGAACCTATTTTAAGCAGTTTCCATCTGTTTTGCAGGCGTTTTTTTTTTCAGCACCCGAATTGGCTCCTGAATGGCTGCAATATAGGGCGATTTGTTTCAATTGCAATTGATCACAGATTTCTTTGTGATTAACGGTATTTCTTGAGCGGGGGCCTAGTGTGGTTGGTAACGTCTCCGCCAACCACGCTCGACGCCTGGGTTCGAATCCCACCGCCGACATAGGTGTCGATGGTTGTGAGGTGGCGTGATCCACTCACAACCAACCCAACTGGTCTAGATTCAATCCTAGCCGACACCGGGAGATTTTCTGAGGCGAAAAATCTCTGGGATCACGCCTTCCATCGCATGAGGAAGTAAAGCCGTTGGCGCCGGTCCGTTAATAAACGGGGGGTCGTGAGTTAGGGTCCTGGGTGTGGAGTCGCCTCCCTGGGCGTCGGTGATTGGCCACAACAGTGGCGGAACTAGACCGACGCCCCAAAAAATCAATAACTAAATCTTCCCACGGCCTGGCAGGCAAACTTCGACGACTCATGGGCTCTGGAGCGTCTGGAACAGACACAAGCAAACATCCTCTACAGCACTTAATAAATGAGTCAACATCGGAGTCTAACTTCGGCCACCACACCGAAGATCGCAGATGGCTTTTCATCATCCGGGTGCCTGGGTGCCCTTCGTGGGCAACGCATAGAACTAGCTCCCTGAGTCGTTTAGGCACAATGATTCGGTCCCCTCGCATCAACACGTTCCCAACTTGACACAGCTTTCTAGCTATTAAGCGGTGTTCCATTGGTAGTTCAAATAAACGTCCAGTGTTCAGCGCCTCGAAAATCGTCGATATTTCTTCATCTTGCTCTGAAACGTAGTCCACCTCTTCCCAACGGATAGCTGCAGTCGAAGCTGCTGCCCGTCCAACTTCATTTATATTCAATAGCTCTTCACTGACATCAAACGGCACTGGTGGCAGTGTAGGCAGTGTAGTGCATCAGGTATGCTTCATCGCAGCATGTGGTTGTGTGTGATGTTAGGGTGCGTCCCTACAGCACCATTGTGCATATGGTCAGGTTCACCGGGGCACCCGATGTTTGCTTTATCAACCTCGGCAAGAGTGGACAACTTGGCTGGAGAGCGTGCTCATAGCGGTTATCAAGAATTTTTGATGGTAGGCTAAATTTTGAATGATGCGCCGATTATTTTTGATTCTTCCGGACAGTTTCATGTTTGAGAACTAAACATTCGTACACATTATTATTATTTTTCGGATGGCAGCACCGTACAGTCGTCCACATGGATACTGAAAAAATTGTTTCACCTTTCAGCAGTCATGTCTCGGCCTTGTCGTCAGTTGATTTTGACGTTAAGTATACATCATATTAACAGTGTATAAATTAGTTCGACTTTTGCTCACGCGCAGCGACAGTCATGTCCGATGAATTCTGCAAGAGTCAGGTATCTTGTTTTAGTCATCTTTGTCAATAGTTATTTAGGATTTGAAATAGTGATTGAAAACTTTGTTTGCCTTTTTTGATTTTTGTCGTCATTGTGAGATTCGCCCTAATCACGTAGTAGTCCGGATCAGAGTCTATTAGCGAATTTCTTTATTCCACGGGGTTAGTGCCAACTTTCGGGTGGAATAAAAAAACGATCTCAATCTACGATCTAAAGCCTTGCGTTGGTGTACGTGAGACTATGTGCAATGTAAACATAAATAAGGCAATCCACGAGACAGTTGCGATCAGCTTTTTTTTTTTTTTTTTTTTTTAAGGGGGGATTTGTTAGTAGCTTAAGTATTTATGATAAATATTAGTAAATAATGAGTATGTGTGCCCAATCACAAATGGTGACTTCTCAACACTGTTAGAAATTTGTAATTTTAATTGTTAGGATTTGTTTGCTTTCGCAATGAGGACTTATCATTCGTAGGGATTTAAACCTACTTGTCAGGAAAGGGGAAGTAAACTTACAACTAACTTAATTGCTAACTTATTGGCTATAAAGAGAGCTTATCGTAGCAATTGAGGATTGCAACGATTTTTGTCGAAAATTGTTAATAATTTTATTTGACATAGCTTCTAATGGTTCAACACCAGTAAGTCTATGTAATTCGAGTGTACCAAACCAAGGAGGACGCTTCAAAATCATTTTCAGAATTTTATTCTGAATCCTTTGGAGCGTTCTCTTCCTTGTTGAACAGCAACTTGACCAGATCGGTACAGCATAAAGTATTGCTGGTCTAAAAATTTGTTTGTAAATCAAAAGTTTGTTCTTTAAACAAAGTTTAGAATTCCTGTTAATGAGAGGATATAAACATTCCGTATATTTGATGCACTTGGCTTGTATACTCTCAATGTGCTCTTTGAAAATAAGTTTTTTATCATAAATTAGTCCCAAGTACTTAACCTTGTCGGACCAACTTAAAATAACCCCATTCATCTTGACAACGTGATTGTTGTTTGGCTTGAGGAAAGAAGCCCTAGGCTTATGCGGAAAAATTATCATTTGAGTTTTAGAAGCATTGGGAGAGATTTTCCACTTTTGCAAGTAGGAAGAAAAAATATCTAAACTTTTCTGCAATCGACTGCATATAACACGAAGACTTCTTCCTTTTACGGAAATGCTTGTGTCATCGCAGAACAATGACTTTGTGCATCCTGGAGGCAAATCAGGAAGATCTGAAGTGAATATGTTGTACAGGACTGGACCCAAGACTGAACCTTGAGGTACACCTGCTCTGACAGGAAATCTATCAGATTTTGAATTCTGATAGACAACCTGCAGAGTTCGATCAGTAAGATAATTTTTTAAAATTTTGATTAGGAAAATTGGAAAATTAAAAGTTTGCAATTTCGCAATCAAACCTTTATGCCAAACACTGTCGAATGCTTTTTCTATGTCTAAAAGAGCAGCTCCAGTGGAATAACCTTCAGATTTGTTAGCTCGTATCATATTAGTAACTCTGAGCAATTGATGAGTTGTGGAATGCCCATGGCGAAATCCAAACTGTTCATTTGCAAAAATTGAATTTTCGTTGATGTGTGACATCATTCTGTTAAGAATAATTCTCTCAAACAGTTTACTTATTGAAGAAAGCAAACTGATTGGTCGATAACTTGAAACTTCAGCTGGGTTCTTATCCGGTTTTAAAATGGGAGTAATTTTTGCATTTTTCCATAATTTGGGAAAATATGCAATTTTGAAGCAGCAATTGAAAATTTTCACTAAAAATTCCATTGTGTTCTCAGGGAGATGTTTGATTAGTATATTAAAGATTCCATCGTCACCAGGTGCTTTCATATTTTTGAAATTTTTAATAATTGATTTAATCTCATTCAAGTTAGTTTCAATTATTTCTGCAGGTAAAAAATTCTGGGAAGAAATTAAATCAAATTGACGTGTGACTTCATTTTCAATTGGACTCACAAAATTCAAATTTGAGTTATGAACACTCTCAAACTGCTGACCAAGTCTTTGAGCCTTTTGTTCATTGGATACAAGAAAACGTTCACCATCTTTTAAAACTGGAATAGGCTTTGAAGGTTTCTTAAGAATCTTCGACAGCTTCCAAAATGGTTTTGAATATGGTTTCAATTTTTCAACTTTAGTCTCAAAATTTTGATTTCTCAGAAGAGTAAATCTATGTTTAATCTCTTTCTGTAAATCTTTATAAATAGTTTTAAAAACAGGGTCACGAGAACGTTGATATTGACGTCTGCGGACATTTTTCAAACGAATTAGAAGTTGAAGATTTTCGTCAATGAATCAAATGAATGAAATTTCACATGAGCCTTTGGAACAGAATAATTCCTGGCATCAACAATTGCACATTTTAATGCTTCCAAAGCGGAATCAATGTTCACTTCGTTTTGCAAATCAAGCTCATTATTGAAATTTCTCTCAATATGAGTTTTGTATCTTTCCCAATTAGCCTTGTTATAATTAAAAACAGAGCTCATAGGGTTTAAAACTGATTCATGTGATAAAGAAAAAGTTATTGGAAGATGGTCAGAATCAAAGTCAGCATGTGTGATCAAATCACTACATACATGACTTTGATCTGTTAGCACCAAATCAATTGTTGAAGGGTTTCTTACAGAAGAAAAGCATGTAGGACTATTCGGAGACAAAATAGAATAGTATCCTGAAGAACAATCATTGAATAAAATTTTGCCATTGGAATTACTTTGAGAATTATTCCATGAACGACGTTTAGCGTTAAAATCGCCGATTATGAAAAATTTCGAACGATTTCTGGTGAGTTTTTGTAAATCACCTTTAAAATAATTTTTGAGCTCGCGTGTGCATTGAAATGGTAAATGTGCTGCGGCAATAAATAAAATCCCAAGCTCAGTTTGAACTTCAATTCCCAAAGTTTCAATAACTTTCGTCTCAAGATGGGGAAGAGCACGATGTTTGATTCGGCGATGAATAACAATTGCAACTCCACCGCCGGAACCCTGAATCCTATCATATCTATGAACCACGTAATTGGGATCATATTTTAATTTTATTTTTTTTTTTCTTCATCAATAGTTTATTTGACACGGCACAAATACAATTCAATGTTTAACGGAGCCAATTATATCTGGTAGCTTACTTTCTAAAGTATCTTAATAACTAAAAGCAAATTTTTTATCCTCGCTGCCGACTACGAGCTGAAACTAAATCTAACTTAAAGCTAGAATATTTTGCATTAAAAGCACAGGTTTGCTGTTTGATGGTTTTCATTGCCATAGGTAAGCAGCATATTAAATTTGTTCCGCTGCTGGGCCAAGATATTACGGACTGGCATATTGGGTTGTTTCCATCGGGCCTTGAGAGTATCGTGCGGGTCTGATTGCTGTTTCCGGATCCGGGGTCTTAATGTGTTCTTGTCGTTTGGTTGGATGTAGGCGGAAGGGGATAGGACTAAACTGGGGCGTGGATGGATTTCAGGAAAACGTATATAAGGGACATGTAGGATAGGTCACGGCTCGCCAAGACATCACGAACAGGAACAGCCGGCTGCCTACCTTCGGCCTGCAGGGAAGCTATTAATCTAGACCTGGCGTCACGGTGTACAGGGCATGACCAAACAACGTGCTCTATGTCGTGATAACCTTCACCACAGGCACAGATACCACTCTCGTCGAGCCCAACACGACGGAGATGCGCGTCAAATCTATAGTGATTGGACATAAGCCGGGACATCACGCAAATGAAATCCCGACCTACATCCAACCCCTTGAACCACGGGTTCGTCGACACCTTGGGGATTATGGAATGTAACCACCTTCCCAGTTCCCCCTTGGTCCAAGAATTTTGCCAACTGATGATCGAATTCTGACGTACAAATGCGAAAAATTCATTAAAGGCAATTGGTCTTTCATAAATATCACCGTTTGTTGCGCCCACCTTAGCCAAAGAGTCCGCTTTCTCATTACCCGGTATCGAGCAGTGAGAAGGGACCCACGCTAAGGTAATCTGAGTAGATTTTTCGGATAAAGCACTCAGATGTTCCCGTATTTTCCCCAGGAAATACGGAGAGTGCTTAACATCTTTCATCGATCGGAGAGCCTCAATGGAACTGAGACTGTCCGTAAAGATGAAATAATGGTCCGTGGGCATTTTTTCGATAATCCCTAGGGTGTACTGAATTGCAGCTAATTCTGCGACGTAAACAGAAGCAGGATTATCGAGCTTATGGGAGACGGTTAAATTGTTATTGAAGATACCGAAGCCAGTGGACCCATCAAGAAGTGATCCGTCAGTGTAGTACATGTTGTCGCAGTTGATGTTTCGATATTTATTGGAAAAAATTTTAGGGATCTGCTGCACGCGTAAATGATCCGGGATTCCACGAGTTTCTTCTATCATGGATGTATCGAAAAACACAGTAGAATCAGAAGTATTTGATAAGTCGACACGATTTGAAATATTCGAAGAAGGGTTAATATTTTGGGACATGTGATTGAAATACAATGTCATAAAACGGGTTTGAGAATTAAGTTCGATTAACCTTTCAAAATTTTCAATCACGGGACGGTTCAAGACCTCACATTTGATTAGAATACGAGAAGACAGGCTCCAGAAGCGGTTTTTCATTGGTAGTACTCCAGCTAAGATCTCCAAACTCATCGTATGGGTCGATTGCATGCAACCCAAGGCGATACGCAAACAACGATATTGTATTCGCTCCAGTTTGATCAAATGTGTGTTTGCTGCTGAGCGGAAGCAGAAACACCCGTACTCAATAACAGACAGTATCGTTGTTTGGTAAAGCCTTATAAGGTCTCCTGGGTGGGCTTCCCACCATTGTCCGGTTATTGTACGAAGAAAATTCACTCTTTGTTGACATTTTTTCATCAGATACCTCACGTGACAACCCCAGGTGCTTTTAGAGTCGAACCAGACACCAAGATACTTGTGTGCCAAAACCTGAGAAATCGTTTTACCCATTAATTGTGTTTGAAGCTGAGCAGGTTCATGCTTCCTAGAAAAAACTACTATCTCAGTCTTCTCCGGAGAGAATTCGATACCTAGCTGTAAAGCCCAAGCAGACAAATTGTCCAAGGTATCTTGCAATGGTCCTTGCAAATCGGCAGCTTTGGCTCCTGTAACAGAGATTACACTGTCGTCTGCAAGTTGTCTTATCGTGCATGAATTTGCCAGACATTCGTCGATGTCATTTACATAAAAGTTGTAAAGAAGGGGGCTTAAACATGAGCCCTGGAGAAGACCCATGTAGCTAATGCGAAAAGTTGCCAAATCGCCGTGCGTAAAATGCATGTGCTTTTCGGACAACAAATTGTGCAAAAAATTGTTCAAAATTAGAGAAAATCCTTGTCGGTGAAGTTTACCCGAAAGAATGTCAATAGAAACGGAATCAAAAGCCCCCTTAATGTCCAAGAACGCAGACGCCATTTGTTCTTTGCGAGCATACGCCAGCTGAATATCTGTTGAAAGCAACGCGAGACAATCATTCGTCCCTTTGGCACGGCGGAAGCCAAATTGAGTATCTGATAGTAGACCATTTGATTCGACCCAATGGTCTAAACGACGGAGTATCATTTTTTCCATCAATTTCCGGATACAGGATAGCATTGCAATCGGCCTATAAGAGTTGTGATCAGAAGCTGGTTTCCCTGGTTTTTGGATGGCGATCACCTTCACTTGCCTCCAATCCTGCGGTACAATGTTTTGCTCCAGGAACTTATTGAACAAGTTCAACAAGCGCCTCTTGGCATTGCCGGGTAGATTCTTCAACAAGTTGAATTTGATTCTATCTAACCCAGGCGCGTTATTGTTACAGGACAGGAGGGTAACTGAAAATTCTGCCATCGTAAAAGGTGATTCTATCGCGTCGTGGCCCGGAGACGCATCGCGAACAATGTTTTGCTCAGGAACAGAGTCTGGACATACTTTCCTGGCAAAATCAAATATCCACCGACTTGAAGACTCCTCGCTTTCGTTGACCGTTACGCGATTCCGCATTCTTCGGGCTGTGTTCCAAAGAGTGCTCATCGATGTCTCCCTCGACGTCTCGTTCACGAACCGACGCCAATATCCGCGTTTCTTTGCTTTAGCCAAACTTTTGAGCTTGGTATTAAGCTCCGAATACCGTAAACCGTTGTTTAAAATAGTCATGTCGAAGTCATCGCAAAGGTTATAGATTAAAGAGGAGCGGTTATCATTGTATGGGGAACCCCAAGCCACGCCATGAGAGTTGAAGTCTCCCAAAATCAAACGTGGCGAGGGAAGAAGTTCTATTAAATCAAAGAGCAGCCGTTGCCCAACCTGTGCTCTGGGAGGAATATATATTGAGGCAATACAAAGCTCTTTACCTTGTATTGTCATTTGACATGCGACAACTTCGATGCCTGGAATCGAGTGGAGGTTAATACGATAGAAAGAATAGCACTTTTTAATCCCTAAAAGTACTCCTCCATATGGGGTGTCAAGGCGAATAATATTAAAATCATGGAAGTTGAGATCAATATTTGAAGTAAGCCAAGTTTCACAAAGGGAAAATGCATCGCATTTGTTTTTATTTATCAAAACTTTAAACGAATCAATTTTTGGTAAAATACTTCTACAATTCCACTGTAAGACAGAGATAGAATCCTTCATATACGCAGTTGAATTAGGCATCGAAGGATACAATCGCTGCAAGGAGGGGCCATTGGGCAGTCAACTGCTTCAAAAATGATCTAACTGTTGGGAGGAATGCTGTAAGAAAAATTTTAATTGGGTCGGGTATATTGAAATTTTCAAAAATCCAGTCCACAATGTCAGAAAATTTCACTAATCCAGAGTTTGTTTCATCAACTGGATGTGCAAAAGGAACAACTGGGGTTTTAGATGTTCCTGGCAGTGCTGGGAACTCCTTCTGGGACTTTAGGAGGAGTTTGCTTCGGTTTTTCCGCAGCACTGTTTGGTTTGTTCGTACTTTTCATTACACTTTGGGAAATCTTAGGACCTTTACGGGGAAGTTTAGGAGAAGAAACATTTTTCCTCTTCCTAGACTCCCCAGGATTGGCATAAGATGTTCCCGCTGATGAATCGTCAGAATCGGTTTCATCGGAGGGCAACAGATCAAAGGGGTTCGATGTTATGGTAGAAGTGGTCACGGTCTTCTTCAGCATCTCAGCGTAAGAACGCTTTGAACGCTCCTTAAGTGACCGCTTGATTTTATCTCTGCGCTGCATGTACACCGGGCATGTGGAGAGCTCATGCTGGTTTTCCCCACAGTGAATACATTTTTCAGCATTAACACTGCAAGAATCTTCCGCATGAGTCTCCCCACACTTGCTACATCGTGCCTTATTGCAGCAGTAGGCGGCTGTGTGGCCTAACTGCTTGCAATTGGTGCAATTCATAACACGGGGTACATACAATCGCACAGGCAGACGAACCCGGTCGATCGAGACGTGGCTAGGGAGTGCAGATCCGGCAAACGTAACGCGAAACGAGTCTGACGGAGTGTAAACTTTTTTACCGCCGACGAGAGACATGGACCGCAATTGCTTACAATCCAAAATCTTCGCCTGTGTTTCGGTATTTTTGAAGCAACCGGTTGCGCTTTTTAGGATACACTCGACAGACAGACTCGAATCGGTTATGACACCGTCGATCTCCACGTCTCGTGCGGGTATGTAAACGCGATACTCGCGTGTGAAGAGCTCAGAGCAAGCGATAGCATTGGCCTGTGCCAGATCACTGACCACGACACGGAGCTTGTTAGGTCGGACCTTGGAAATTTCGGTCACGGCCTTGTACCCCTTCGTCAGGTCTTTTGAAATTTGCAGTATGTTTAATCGCTTTGAATTCACTCCTGCCTTTGGACGAAAATAAACAGTATAGCTGCCCTGTTGAGATCCGTCCGGGTAAAGCCTGGGGCGAGGGGGGCCTGGAGAATGACCAGGGGAGGGGGTAACAGAAGGGTCAGGGTCAGGGGGGTTCGGGGATGGTGGCACGGGAGGCGAGGGATCTATATCCATCGCGCTAAATGTAGCGCACTAGCGAACTAGCGCCGACAAGAACACGTACCTCTTTACTTCTTCCTTCCAGCAGTGGTTGTCCGATCGTTCGAAGCTGCACCCAAAGCAGCCAGCAGCACCAGTACAGCAGCACCAATACAGCCACCAGCAGTGAGCCGGGTGTGAGATCACTCAGCACAGCGACACGGACTCGACTGTCAACTAATGGCCTTGAATAATACACTCTTTTGTTTGGCTATTCGTACACACGGACCGGATTGTAATAGAACGACCACTTTGCACGTCCGTTTCTGTCGAGTGTTCGACGCGGAATGATTTTAATTTTATGTTAGGTTTCAAAAATGTTTCAGTAATAATTGCAATATGCACATTATTTACTGTTAAAAAATTAAAAAGCTCATTCTCATTGGCCTTCAATGAGCGAGCATTCCAATTTAATATTTTAATTGTTTTATTTAAAATCATTGCTAAATTTTAAATTAGAAACAATTTTAATAGTAAAATTTGTGCCTATTTGAATGGCTTCAAACATTGATTTTGCCTGCAACACGGCGTTCATAAGATCGAACATTGCCTGTTGCAAAAAAGAAAGTTTACCTGCCGTAATAGGCCCCAGGCAGTTGACATTAGAAAAAATATTTTCGGCAGCAATATTAGCTGGAGTAATAGGTGTACAATTATTTTCTAGCGTGTTTTGCTTACCCATATTAACGGTCATTTTCGAACTACCAACACTAGGCGGTATAATGTTCGAACTACCTGTAACCTGTGCATAAGTTAAACGGGTATGCAAAGGAGTAGGTAAACTATGCGTCACTGGTACGCTTGGAGAATTTTGTTTTGAAGTTGGTTTTAATTGAGAAATTGAATTTTGTTTACCTTGCCTTGCCTTAACAATTGCTAAACGGACTGGGCATTGATAAAAATTTGACATATGGTTGCCGTTACAATTCGCACAGCGAAAATTTTTACTCTCTTTCACAGGACATGTGTCCTTTTTGTGAGAAGAGTCTCCACAATTAAGACATTTTTGGTCCATGTTACAGAATTTGGAACCATGGCCATAACGTTGGAAAGTACGGCATTGGGTGATATGCTTTTCACCTCCGCCATACTTCCTATAAATTTCCCACTTTACACGCACATTATACAAAGCAAGTGCTTTTTCAAAAAATTTTAAGTTGTTAACCTCATTGCGGTTAAAATGAATTAAATAATTAACAAGGGAAATTCCAGTTCTCTGACTGTTTTCGCCTCGTGATTTTTGTTTCATTAGAATTACTTGGGTAGGGGCTATGCCAAGTAATTCTGTTAAAGTAAGTTTGATCTCATCAACGGTTTGATCGTTGGTGAGACCTTTCAAGACAACCTTGAACGGCTTGGCGTTCTTGGTGTCTTATGTAAAAAATTTGTACATCTTGTCAGTTAAATACTGAACAAGACGATCACGACCCTTTACTGAGTCGGCTAATAAGCGACATTCACCTCTACGGCCAATTTGATAGGTAACTTTAACGTCAGAAACAAACGTTGAAAGTTCCTTTTTGAATATATTAAATTCAGAAGAAATAGTTACCACAATAGGTGCAACTTTCTCCTTTTTTAAAGATTTTATATTTTGTATAGTTTCATTATTGGTAACTTCCATTTCACCAGCTTCATGCTCAAGCAAAATATCAAAAGGATTGTCACTATAGACACTCGAAGTGTCAGAAAGAGATGCCTCTCTTTTCCTCCCCGCAGCGATGCGAGGTTTCTTATTCCGTCCAGCCATTTCAGGTGATACGAAAAAAGTTAAAACAAATGTTAAATTCAAAATTAGGTAGTCTTGAGAAAGACTGATGGGAAATAACTTTCAGGTAGTCTTTAAAAGACACACTGACAAAACACAAACTTTGAAGCTATAGGCAGTCAAAGACCAGTCCACAAGCAACCGAAAAAACGTCTGATCTGTAGGACAGTTCAAGACGCACTGAACGGTATTTCTTATATTCGTAAGACAGCTAGACGATCAAAGTTTTCGTTTCCATCATTGAAATTGTTAATATTGATCAAAATGCAGGAGTTTGAGGCCTTCTTCTTCGACTGATTAAAATAGGCGCTACTGCTTAAGCCGTTCCCTACCCTAAAAGAGAAACAGAAGAAAAAATAATCATCCACAAAAATTCCTCTCCGCCAACTAGGTATTTCGAACTGACTTGGAAAGCTTAGGAACGCTCCTGTAATACAGAAAAAATAATAAAAGTTAAGAAAATGATCTTAAATGTAGCTCAAATTATTAAAGTAACTCTAACGAGAGGAGAAGGTCAAGAAGAAAATGGTTTAGTTAAATTCGGCCAAATCGTTGAAGAACGCTTCTAAAGGAAAAAAAATCTGAATTGAGTTAAAACTGGATCCATAGATGCATCAGACTGAAGAGAAAAGTGATTCTACATTGAGCTTAGTTGAAAATATCTCAAAAAGTTTGACCAAAGTTTATGAAATAAGATCTAAAGTTTACTTTAAAAAAAATAGAAGGTGTCTCTGCTAACGAAAGACAACGCTAAAATAGAATAATGTTATTTCACCTGAAATTCTTGAAAGTTCTCAACATATGCTCGACCTAAAGGACCATTCCAAAAAAAAAAAAAAAAGGCCAAATTTATTAAATACAGCTGATAGCGACTCTAAAAACAGAAAGGCTGTACGATTTTCATTGCAGGCCAATATTTTTTGGCAGATTTTCTTTTTTTTTGGAAAAAATATGTATGTTTTTGACATGTATATATTTTTTTAAGACAATTGGTGTCCGTTCTGTAAAGCACTCAGAGGCTTTACTTTTTTTCTCTCATTTTTTCTTTAGTTTTGAACTAACCGTTCTCTTGAAAACGTTAGATTTTCATAGCATTTCAACTGCTTGTTTTCAATTTAGTGAAATTGCAAATGAATCTTAATAGGTAAAATGCTGCCAACAAATCACCATCATCATTTTTACTGCAGTGTCAGCTGTCAGTCGAACAGTCATTTTAATCCCCTATTGGGTAAGCGATGATGTCTCAGAAGTAAGCTGGTCCGATCATGATACAAAACAGGCCTTCGCATTTCACCAACTTTACAGCAAATATTGCGTATAAAAAGTGTTCCTACATTGAATTTAAATCTTATAGAAGCAGACTACTGGAAAATATACTGCAATCTTTAAATATTTGATTCCAAAATCACTGCTTGGAAACAAGACTTGATTATTATTGTAAGGGCAAATTTTGCTCGAACATAGTTCATTTTCAAAATGTTTTTTTTTTTTAATAATAGTAACGGGTGACAACTAAAAATCTGGATTTTTTTGACGTAGGACTACGTCTAAACGCACTATATCGAGATACATTCTGCGGAAACTAAAACCAAGGTGTAACGTTGGAATGAAAGATTTCAAACGGTAATGCTGATGTAACCACATGGAGGATTACAATAATCAATATGTCGTTGGATTGATAAAATGATGGACAATTTTGTGATACCTCAGTTATCATTATCATTTCATTGTTTAACAGTGAAAATTGAATAAAAGTTTCAAGGTCGAATTTTCACGAACAATGTACCAATCACATGCGAGCACCCCTGGCACAGACTTCATGAGTAGACACCAACTGCTTGCTGTGTTATCCTGTACAGTCATACCTCGATATAAGGCAACTTTATTTTTATTTTCGTTACGTTATATCGAGTTACGTTATATCGAAGCACGAAAAAAATATTTTTTATCGATGCAATATTCTTTATGGTTACTCAAAAGTGCACAAAAACTTAGTTCCCTTCACCTAAAAGTATATATAAATCCTTCTTATGTCCCTTTAAGACAATTTTCGTAGACCAGTATAATCAGTCACAAAACATTTAAAAAAATAAATGTCAATTTTATCCCATTTTACGGTACTTATTGGTTTCAAAACTTACTTAAAACATTTATTCGGAACATTATACACCTCAAAAATAATTGTTGTGCTCCAATTTTGAGAAATTTAAAAAAGTTACGTTATATCGAGGTAAAAGTTACGTTATATCGAGTTACGTTATATCGAGGTTGTCTTATATCGAGGTATGAAGCAAAAATAAATTTGACAGAATCTCCCCGTCCCAATAGGTCAACTAACGTTTGCTTCTATGAGCCTAGACTATATTGATGTCTTGAAAATGAAGCTTTTTCGGAAAAATCGTAACCACCTCCACTATCAGACCATTTTACGTTCTGCTGTCAGAATGTTATTAAAACTGATGTCTTGATGGAAAACATGCTGGCACAGGCAACAGTACTGCACCGAGCAATGTATGAATAGAGCGCTGGTCACTCGTCGTCTATCAGTGCAGTAGAACTCGATATTCATTTGTGTGCAGCCAAGCCAAGTGAAGATTACATTGCCGTTGTCGACGCACAGTGGGGCATCTTGGGTTAACGCGTAGGTATCGTTTTGCGATCTGGAACACAATCAAATTGCTGTTTTAATTGTCTTCTTCTTCTTGTTGTTTTGTATATGTAGAAGCAAATATCAGAATTCAATATGATTATTCGGGTGCCGCAAAATACGCTGCGGCATCGGGGACAGCAAAGTTCTGTACGTGTCGGTAGAGGCAGATAGCAGGGTATATAAATTAGGTTCATTGAACAGATAAAATGCGTTGTTTATTTTTGAACTCTACACTCTGTTTTTCTCTACACTATCTTGAATTTTCTGTGAATATACTTTTATGTTCAAAAACTGTAATTTTTTAGCGTTATTTTTTCCACGAACTTGTAACTGCAGGAAAATTTTATTATGTGACATCTTTGCCGCTTGGTGATCGGAGAGTGAGCCATCTTTCACAAGACAAATAAATATTGTTTAATTTCTACTAAATCGTACTCAATTTAGGTCTGTATAGAAGATTACCTTTTCGCGTGTTGAAGAAAATTGACTGTATTAGAATGAAAGGTATTCATCAATGTTGAAGAGAATATTTTTTCTTCTAAAATAGAGTGCTGCAAATAAATAAATACAGACCCCGTTTGATTTTGCCAAACACGACATGGCAGTATTTGCCAAAAATGAACGGTTCTCTTTTCATGACGTTTTTTCATAGATATTTCCACCAATGAACTAGTTTTAGTTCCAAGTCGTTTCGAGGTGTCGCTTGATGAATTGAGGCTGTTGTCCTAGACACTTGATATTACTACCCGAGTAATTAGAGGTTTAGTACTGCTTAGATCATGATCATTATACATATTACCGGCACATGTTCCGGTCATGTTCCAGGAACCGTTTTACCGATTCCGGTCATTCGCTTCGGCAACACAAAAAACCAAAATACCCTTCTTTTGGAGGATGTTGAGCTGTTGGTTGAAATAATAAAGAAGACTAAGGAATGTGTTTAGACATAATCGCTCGTTTTGGCACATGTGTGCCAAAATCGAACCGTGCCAAAAGTAAAACGAGCTTAAATCAAACAGAGCCTCAAAGGGAAATAAAAAACTATTGTAGTCCTACGTCAACAATGCGGTCGTATCCCGGATACCACCCTCCTACTATTTAAGACCCCTTTACTCCACAACATACACACTCAGAGAAAAATGAAAATATGTATATGAAAGCTCTATCTTTCTTCTTAATGCCAGTATTTTTTGTTTCGTTTATACATGCACAGTTCGGTTCATTGTACGGTTCGATATGAACTGCACAACAATTTTGGCTAAAAGTTCACGGTAAACCATTTTGAAAGCGAAAATCTTCCGATTTCTATTGTGTATGGTTTCCTGCAAACCTCAACTATAATCCACCAGGGAGGTAGGTGAAGACCAGCCAGGGTAGTGGACAGAAAGGATTTTTTCTTTTTTGTCGAATCATGGTTCAAGCCTAGTGGTTTGGCTATCAATCAAAATATATACCAGAACGAATGTTTGAACAATATTATGATTTCATTTCTTCCAAAACGCCATACAGATGAAAAGTATGTGTTTTGGTCAGAGAAAATATCATCACAGCACGTCAAAAAACCACAAACGTTTCTGAACAGTCACTTGACTTCATTTGTATCCCAAATACGTAGCCGAACAATTCCATCCAGTGTCGCCCTATCGAAGGATTCTTTGGAATTCTGAGTTCCTTCGGTAAAAAAATAACCTGGAGATCAACGAATTGCGAACAGTTGATCGGTAGAATCAAAAGATGCGTTCGAAAAGCGGACTTGACGGCCGTACAACGCTTTTGTTCTGGCACCATAAGAAAACTTCGGCGGAAGGCCGGTAACGGACCTTTCTCAAATGTTCAATATTTTTTGTTAGTTCACTATGAATGTACCTTCATGAGGAATAAATCAGTGTTTTTTGAGTTCTTCCACCTTTTTCGATAGCTGTAGAAAATATTCCAAATTTTTAGTTGTCACCTGTTACATATGGGTTGTGTCTCGGCATAACTACTTTATTCCATTTCCTTCCATCACTGGAAGTCCGCAATTTTGCATTAAGACCCCTCATTACATTTTATGCAATGATGGAGCTGACCTTTTTGGTCACTTTCGTCCATTCTTTCTTCAACTCCAACTCGCTCTTAAGGTGAAACAGGACGTAATCCAGGCATCATTGCATCATTGTTGATAGTACACCGTCAGCGGGTGACTTTGATCACTCTACCTCTTTTTTGAATATTTGATGAAAAACGCTCGTAGAGCTTGAGATTTGTCGTAATCTTTCCTGATTGTGATTAGATATGTCTACATTGCTACTATACATGTGTTTATTGCTATTTAAAGAGTGTTTCGCTTGCTCAAAATAAATTGAAAATAAAGTGTTTTTTTAGCGATTTTTTTTGCATACAAACAATCGGCTCAAGCAGGTACAAAACAACAAACTGCGATACGTAAAGTTTGTTTATTCTATCCCTAGATTAGTTCTCTAGATAAGAAAATATCGATACAACGATTTTTATTACTATTTTTCCAGTTTTTTCCTCAAAGTCAATGTTGAGTCCCAATAATCTAAACAGTGTATTACATGTTTTCTTCTTAACGACAACCCAAGACGTCACGTAACATTCAACTTTTAACTATTGAATAAGCCATATTCCACGTGGACTCGTTTTTGGTGATTTTAGACTTCCTTTTTTTCTTTATAGACAATCTTTATTTATTTATTTATTTATTTATTTATTTCGTCAAGCAAATGTAGACTACAGCTATAATAATACAATGTTTTCTTATATTCTATACATTATTTCCAGTAGTTAGTCGTTTTTTTATTTGATTTCTGCCCATGGTGATGTCGATATTTTCGCAGTGCTGATTATAGTTACGCATCATGCGATTTACTGGGCCATTTTTTGAGTAGTTAGTTCTGTGAGAGTTTTCCGAGAATATTTTACGATTTCTTAATTGACGACTGGGTGCATAAAAATTTAAAAATTGTAGTTGTGATAATAATTTAGTAGATTGCACGCGTTGAGAAATAATGTGATTGATAAAATAAAGCATTGAAAGTTCGCGGCGTTCTTTAAGTGCTTGTATGTCTATAAGCATGCAGCGTGCTTCATATGATGGTATAGGAAATGCTGTCCAATTGAGCTTACGAAGCGAGTACAAAAGAAATTGTTTTTGGGCAGATTCAATGCGTTCTTCATGTGTGACAATATATGGATTCGATACAATGCTACAATATCGTTCATACATATTCTATAAATTTTGTAAGAATATTAATTTTGTATGAATGTTACATCATGTTCGCCAACATAAACTGTTCACGTGGAGTGTAAATAACTCCCAAATTGCTTCTCATACTTATAAAATCATTTGAGTCGTTTAAGATTGTTCAAATTCGTTGAAGCAGCAAAGTTTCACTCCAAATTCACCAAAACAATAGAGGGATCAAAGTCACCCCGGAATGATGATTGATGAAAACTTCAGGGCTGATAGTAGGTCTCTTTTCAGAGACTTGGTCTCTATTTTAAAGCTAGTCTCTGAAAAGTCTCTTTTTTAACGAAAGGTCTCTAAAGACTCTTTTTCTCCTAAAATGGTCTCTTTTTAACATTCGTCCTTTTGGCACGGCGGAAGCCAAATTGAGTATCTGATAGTAGACCATTTGATTCGACCCAATGGTCTAAACGACGGAGTATCATTTTTTCCATCAATTTCCGGATACAGGATAGCATTGCAATCGGCCTATAAGAGTTGTGATCAGAAGCTGGTTTCCCTGGTTTTTGGATGGCGATCACCTTCACTTGCCTCCAATCCTGCGGTACAATGTTTTGCTCCAGGAACTTATTGAACAAGTTCAACAAGCGCCTCTTGGCATTGCCGGGTAGATTCTTCAACAAGTTGAATTTGATTCTATCTAACCCAGGCGCGTTATTGTTACAGGACAGGAGGGCAACTGAAAATTCTGCCATCGTAAAAGGTGATTCTATCGCGTCGTGGCCCGGAGACGCATCGCGAACAATGTTTTGCTCAGGAACAGAGTCTGGACATACTTTCCTGGCAAAATCAAATATCCACCGACTTGAAGACTCCTCGCTTTCGTTGACCGTTACGCGATTCCGCATTCTTCGGGCTGTGTTCCAAAGAGTGCTCATCGATGTCTCCCTCGACGTCTCGTTCACGAACCGACGCCAATATCCGCGTTTCTTTGCTTTAGCCAAACTTTTGAGCTTGGTATTAAGCTCCGAATACCGTAAATAGTCGCCAGGTATACCTCCCTTCTGGTAGGCCTTAAACGCGTCGGATCTTTGCGTGTAGACATCGGAGCACTCTCGGTCCCACCACGGAGTGGGAGGCCGTTCTTTGATCGTTACGCCGGGATATTTCTTCGTTTGGGCTTGCAACGCGGCGTCGAGAATCAAGCCCGCGAGGAGGTTGTATTCTTCAAGTGGTGGATGATGTTGAATCGACTCGACCGCTTTTGAAATCATTTCCTCGTATAACTTCCAATCGACATTCCGTGTGAGGTCATACGGAATGTCAATTGGTCGCATGCGAGTCGACCCGTTATTAATTGAAATAAGAATAGGCAAATGGTCGCTACCGTGAGGATCAAGGATTACCTTCCATGTGCAATCCAACCGTAGCGACGTCGAACATAAGGATAGATCCAAAGCGCTTGGGCGCGCTGGAGGTTTCGGGATACGTGTCATTTCACCGTTGTTTAAAATAGTCATGTCGAAGTCATCGCAAAGGTTATAGATTAAAGAGGAGCGGTTATCATTGTATGGGGAACCCCAAGCCACGCTATGAGAGTTGAAGTCTCCCAAAATCAAACGTGGCGAGGGAAGAAGTTCTATTAAATCAAAGAGCAGCCGTTGCCCAACCTGTGCTCTGGGAGGAATATATATTGAGGCAATACAAAGCTCTTTACCTTGTATTGTCATTTGACATGCGACAACTTCGATGCCTGGAATCGAGTGGAGGTTAATACGATAGAAAGAATAGCACTTTTTAATCCCTAAAAGTACTCCTCCATATGGGGTGTCTCGATCAAGGCGAATAATATTAAAATCATGGAAGTTGAGATCAATATTTGGAGTAAGCCAAGTTTCACAAAGGGAAAATGCATCGCATTTGTTTTTATTTATCAAAACTTTAAACGAATCAATTTTTGGTAAAATACTTCTACAATTCCACTGTAAGACAGAGATAGAATCCTTCATATACGCAGTTGAATTAGGCATCGAAGGATACAATCGCTGCAAGGAGGGGCCATTGGGCAGTCAACTGCTTCAAAAATGATCTAACTGTTGGGAGGAATGCTGTAAGAAAAATTTTAATTGGGTCGGGTATATTGAAATTTTCAAAAATCCAGTCCACAATGTCAGAAAATTTCACTAATCCAGAGTTTGTTTCATCAACTGGATGTGCAAAAGGAACAACTGGGGTTTTAGATGTTCCTGGCAGTGCTGGGAACTCCTTCTGGGACTTTAAATTTGCAAGCCCAGGAGGAGTTTGCTTCGGTTTTTCCGCAGCACTGTTTGGTTTGTTCGTACTTTTCATTACACTTTGGGAAATCTTAGGACCTTTACGGGGAAGTTTAGGAGAAGAAACATTTTTCCTCTTCCTAGACTCCCCAGGATTGGCATAAGATGTTCCCGCTGATGAATCGTCAGAATCGGTTTCATCGGAGGGCAACAGATCAAAGGGGTTCGATGTTATGGTAGAAGTGGTCACGGTCTTCTTCAGCATCTCAGCGTAAGAACGCTTTGAACGCTCCTTAAGTGACCGCTTGATTTTATCTCTGCGCTGCATGTACACCGGGCATGTGGAGAGCTCATGCTGGTTTTCCCCACAGTGAATACATTTTTCAGCATTAACACTGTAAGAATCTTCCGCATGAGTCTCCCCACACTTGCTACATCGTGCCTTATTGCAGCAGTAGGCGGCTGTGTGGCCTAACTGCTTGCAATTGGTGCAATTCATAACACGGGGTACATACAATCGCACAGGCAGACGAACCCGGTCGATCGAGACGTGGCTAGGGAGTGCAGATCCGGCAAACGTAACGCGAAACGAGTCTGACGGAGTGTAAACTTTTTTACCGCCGACGAGAGACATGGACCGCAATTGCTTACAATCCAAAATCTTCGCCTGTGTTTCGGTATTTTTGAAGCAACCGGTTGCGCTTTTTAGGATACACTCGACAGACAGACTCGAATCGGTTATGACACTGTCGATCTCCACGTCTCGTGCGGGTATGTAAACGCGATACTCGCGTGTGAAGAGCTCAGAGCAAGCGATAGCATTGGCCTGTGCCAGATCACTGACCACGACACGGAGCTTGTTAGGTCGGACCTTGGAAATTTCGGTCACGGCCTTGTACCCCTTCGTCAGGTCTTTTGAAATTTGCAGTATGTTTAATCGCTTTGAATTCACTCCTGCCTTTGGACGAAAATAAACAGTATAGCTGCCCTGTTGAGATCCGTCCGGGTAAAGCCTGGGGCGAGGGGGGACTGGAGAATGACCAGGGGAGGGGGTAACAGAAGGGTCAGGGTCAGGGGGGTTCGGGGATGGTGGCACGGGAGGCGAGGGATCTATATCCATCGCGCTAAATGTAGCGCACTAGCGAACTAGCGCCGACGAGAACACGTACCTCTTTACTTCTTCCTTTCAGCAGTGGTTGTCCGATCGTTCGAAGCTGCACCCAAAGCAGTCAGCAGCACCAATACAGCCACCAGCAGTGAGCCGGGTGTGAGATCACTCAGCACAGCGACACGGACTCGACTGTCAACTGATGGCCTTGAATAATACACTCTTTTGTTTGGCTATTCGTACACACGGACCGGATTGTAATAGAACGACCACTTTGCACGTCCGTTTCTGTCGAGTGTTCGACGCGGAATGATTTTAATTTTATGTTAGGTTTCAAAAATGTTTCAGTAATAATTGCAATATGCACATTATTTACTGTTAAAAAATTAAAAAGCTCATTCTCATTGGCCTTCAATGAGCGAGCATTCCAATTTAATATTTTAATTGTTTTATTTAAAATCATTGCTAAATTTTAAATTAGAAACAATTTTAATAGTAAAATTTGTGCCTATTTGAATGGCTTCAAACATTGATTTTGCCTGCAACACGGCGTTCATAAGATCGAACATTGCCTGTTGCAAAAAAGAAAGTTTACCTGCCGTAATAGGCCCCAGGCAGTTGACATTAGAAAAATTATTTTCGGCAGCAATATTAGCTGGAGTAATAGGTGTACAATTATTTTCTAGCGTGTTTTGCTTACCCATATTAACGGTCATTTTCGAACTACCAACACTAGGCGGTATAATGTTCGAACTACCTGTAACCTGTGCATAAGTTAAACGGGTATGCAAAGGAGTAGGTAAACTATGCGTCACTGGTACGCTTGGAGAATTTTGTTTTGAAGTTGGTTTTAATTGAGAAATTGAATTTTGTTTACCTTGCCTTGCCGTAACAATTGCTAAACGGACTGGGCATTGATAAAAATTTGACATATGGTTGCCGTTACAATTCGCACAGCGAAAATTTTTACTCTCTTTCACAGGACATGTGTCCTTTTTGTGAGAAGAGTCTCCACAATTAAGACATTTTTGGTCCATGTTACAGAATTTGGAACCATGGCCATAACGTTGGAAAGTACGGCATTGGGTGATATGCTTTTCACCTCCGCCATACTTCCTATAAATTTCCCACTTTACACGCACATTATACAAAGCAAGTGCTTTTTCAAAAAATTTTAAGTTGTTAACCTCATTGCGGTTAAAATGAATTAAATAATTAACAAGGGAAATTCCAGTTCTCTGACTGTTTTCGCCTCGTGATTTTTGTTTCATTAGAATTACTTGGGTAGGGGCTATGCCAAGTAATTCTGTTAAAGTAAGTTTGATCTCATCAACGGTTTGATCGTTGGTGAGACCTTTCAAGACAACCTTGAACGGCTTGGCGTTCTTGGTGTCTTATGTAAAAAATTTGTACATCTTGTCAGTTAAATACTGAACAAGACGATCACGACCCTTTACTGAGTCGGCTAATAAGCGACATTCACCTCTACGGCCAATTTGATAGGTAACTTTAACGTCAGAAACAAACGTTGAAAGTTCCTTTTTGAATATATTAAATTCAGAAGAAATAGTTACCACAATAGGTGCAACTTTCTCCTTTTTTAAAGATTTTATATTTTGTATAGTTTCATTATTGGTAACTTCCATTTCACCAGCTTCATGCTCAAGCAAAATATCAAAAGGATTGTCACTATAGACACTCGAAGTGTCAGAAAGAGATGCCTCTCTTTTCCTCCCCGCAGCGATGCGAGGTTTCTTATTCCGTCCAGCCATTTCAGGTGATACGAAAAAAGTTAAAACAAATGTTAAATTCAAAAGTAGGTAGTCTTGAGAAAGACTGATGGGAAATAACTTTCAGGTAGTCTTTAAAAGACACACTGACAAAACACAAACTTTGAAGCTATAGGCAGTCAAAGACCAGTCCACAAGCAACCGAAAAAACGTCTGATCTGTAGGACAGTTCAAGACGCACTGAACGGTATTTCTTATATTCGTAAGACAGCTAGACGATCAAAGTTTTCGTTTCCATCATTGAAATTGTTAATATTGATCAAAATGCAGGAGTTTGAGGCCTTATTCTTCGACTGATTAAAATAGGCGCTACTGCTTAAGCCGTTCTCTACCCTAAAAGAGAAACAGAAGAAAAAATAATCATCCACAAAAATTCCTCTCCGCCAACTAGGTATTTCGAACTGACTTGGAAAGCTTAGGAACGCTCCTGTAATACAGAAAAAATAATAAAAGTTAAGAAAATGATCTTAAATGTAGCTCAAATTATTAAAGTAACTCTAACGAGAGGAGAAGGTCAAGAAGAAAATGGTTTAGTAAAATTCGGCCAAATCGTTGAAGAACGCTTCTAAAGGAAAAAAAATCTGAATTGAGTTAAAACTGGATCCATAGATGCATCAGACTGAAGAGAAAAGTGATTCTACATTGAGCTTAGTTGAAAATATCTCAAAGAGTTTGACCAAAGTTTATGAAATAAGATCTAAAGTTTACTTTAAAAAAAATAGAAGGTGTCTCTGCTAACGAAAGACAACGCTAAAATAGAATAATGTTATTTCACCTGAAATTCTTGAAAGTTCTCAACATATGCTCGACCTAAAGGACCATTCCAAAAAAAAACAAGGAGGCCAAATTTATTAAATACAGCTGATAGCGACTCTAAAAACAGAAAGGCTGTACGATTTTCATTGCAGGCCAATATTTTTTGGCAGATTTTCTTTTTTTTGGAAAAATATGTATGTTTTTGACATGTATATATTTTTTTAAGACAATTGGTGTCCGTTCTGTAAAGCACTCAGAGGCTTTACTTTTTTTCTCTCATTTTTTCTTTAGTTTTGAACTAACCGTTCTCTTGAAAACGTTAGATTTTCATAGCATTTCAACTGCTTGTTTTCAATTTAGTGAATTTGCAAATGAATCTTAATAGGTAAAATGCTGCCAACAAATCACCATCATCATTTTTACTGCAGTGTCAGCTGTCAGTCGAACAGTCATTTTAATCCCCTATTGGGTAAGCGATGATGTCTCAGAAGTAAGCTGGTCCGATCATGATACAAAACAGGCCTTCGCATTTCACCAACTTTACAGCAAATATTGCGTATAAAAAGTGTTCCTTCATTGAATTTAAATCTTATAGAAGCAGACTACTGGAAAATATACTGCAATCTTTAAATATTTGATTCCAAAATCACTGCTTGGAAACAAGACTTGATTATTATTGTAAGGGCAAATTTTGCTCGAACATAGTTCATTTTCAAAATGTTTTTTTTTTTTTAATAATAGTAACGGGTGACAACTAAAAATCTGGATTTTTTTGACGTAGGACTACGTCTAAACGCACTATATCGAGATACATTCTGCGGAAACTAAAACCAAGGTGTAACGTTGGAATGAAAGATTTCAAACGGTAATGCTGATGTAACCACATGGTGGATTACAATAATCAATATGTCGTTGGATTGATAAAATGATGGACAATTTTGTGATACCTCAGTTATCATTATCATTTCATTGTTTAACAGTGAAAATTGAATAAAAGTTTCAAGGTCGAATTTTCACGAACAATGTACCAATCACATGCGAGCACCCCTGGCACAGACTTCATGAGTAGACACCAACTGCTTGCTGTGATATCCTGTACAGTCATACCTCGATATAAGGCAACTTTATTTTCATTTTCGTTACGTTATATCGAGTTACGTTATATCGAAGCACGAAAAAAATATTTTTTATCGATGCAATATTCTTTATGGTTACTCAAAAGTGCACAAAAACTTAGTTCCCTTCACCTAAAAGTATATATAAATCCTTCTTATGTCCCTTTAAGACAATTTTCGTAGACCAGTATAATCAGTCACAAAACATTGAAAAAATAAATGTCAATTTTATCCCATTTTACGGTACTTATTGGTTTCAAAACTTACTTAAAACATTTATTCGGAACATTATACACCTCAAAAATAATTGTTGTGCTCCAATTTTGAGAAATTTAAAAAAGTTACGTTATATCGAGGTAAAAGTTACGTTATATCGAGTTACGTTATATCGAGGTTGTCTTATATCGAGGTATGAAGCAAAAATAAATTTGACAGAATCTCCCCGTCCCAATAGGTCAACTAACGTTTGTTTCTATGAGCCTAGACTATATTGATGTCTTGAAGATGAAGCTTTTTCGGAAAAATCGTAACCACCTCCACTATCAGACCATTTTACGTTCTGCTGTCAGAATGTTATTAAAACTGATGTCTTGATGGAAAACATGCTGGCACAGGCAACAGTACTGCACCGAGCAATGTATGAATAGAGCGCTGGTCACTCGTCGTCTATCAGTGCAGTAGAACTCGATATTCATTTGTGTGCAGCCAAGCCAAGTGAAGATTACATTGCCGTTGTCGACGCACAGTGGGGCATCTTGGGTTAACGCGTAGGTATCGTTTTGCGATCTGGAACACAATCAAATTGCTGTTTTAATTGTCTTCTTCTTCTTGTTGTTTTGTATATGTAGAAGCAAATATCAGAATTCAATATGATTATTCGGGTGCCGCAAAATACGCTGCGGCATCGGGGACAGCAAAGTTCTGTACGTGTCGGTAGAGGCAGATAGCAGGGTATATAAATTAGGTTCATTGAACAGATAAAATGCGTTGTTTATTTTTGAACTCTACACTCTGTTTTTCTCTACACTATCTTGAAATTTCTGTGAATATACTTTTATGTTCAAAAACTGTAATTTTTTAGCGTTATTTTTTCCACGAACTCTTGTAACTGCAGGAAAATTTTATTATGTGACATCTTTGCCGCTTGGTGATCGGAGAGTGAGCCATCTTTCACAAGACAAATAAATATTGTTTAATTTCTACTAAATCGTACTCAATTTAGGTCTGTATAGAAGATTACCTTTTCGCGTGTTGAAGAAAATTGACTGTATTAGAATGAAAGGTATTCATCAATGTTGAAGAGAATATTTTTTCTTCTAAAATAGAGTGCTGCAAATAAATAAATACAGACCCCGTTTGATTTTGCCAAACACGACATGGCAGTATTTGCCAAAAATGAACGGTTCTCTTTTCATGACGTTTTTTCATAGATATTTCCACCAATGAACTAGTTTTAGTTCCAAGTCGTTTCGAGGTGTCGCTTGATGAATTGAGGCTGTTGTCCTAGACACTTGATATTACTACCCGAGTAATTAGAGGTTTAGTACTGCTTAGATCATGATCATTCTACATATAACCGGCACATGTTCCGGTCATGTTCCAGGAACCGTTTTACCGATTCCGGTCATTCGCTTCGGCAACACAAAAAACCAAAATACCCTTCTTTTGGAGGATGTTGAGCTGTTGGTTGAAACAATAAAGAAGACTAAGGAATGTGTTCAGACATAATCGCTCGTTTTGGCACATGTGTGCCAAAATCGAACCGTGCCAAAAGTAAAACGAGCTTAAATCAAACAGAGCCTCAAAGGGAAATAAAAAACTATTGTAGTCCTACGTCAACAATGCGGTCGTATCCCGGATACCACCCTCCTACTATTTAAGACCCCTTTACTCCACAACATACACACTCAGAGAAAAATGAAAACATGTATATAAAAGCTCTATCTTTCTTCTTAATGCCAGTATTTTTTGTTTCGTTTATACATGCACAGTTCGGTTCATTGTACGGTTCGATATGAACTGCACAACAATTTTGGCTAAAAGTTCACGGTAAACCATTTTGAAAGCGAAAATCTTCCGATTTCTATTGTGTATGGTTTCCTGCAAACCTCAACTATAATCCACCAGGGAGGTAGGTGAAGACCAGCCAGGGTAGTGGACAGAAAGGATTTTTTCTTTTTTGTCGAATCATGGTTCAAGCCTAGTGGTTTGGCTATCAATCAAAATATATACCAGAACGAATGTTTGAACAATATTATGATTTCATTTCTTCCAAAACGCCATACAGATGAAAAGTATGTGTTTTGGTCAGAGAAAATATCATCACAGCACGTCAAAAAATCACAAACGTTTCTGAACAGTCACTTGACTTCATTTGTATCCCAAATACGTAGCCGAACAATTCCATCCAGTGTCGCCCTATCGAAGGATTCTTTGGAATTCTGAGTTCCTTCGGTAAAAAAATACCTGGAGATCAACGAATTGCGAACAGTTGATCGGTAGAATCAAAAGATGCGTTCGAAAAGCGGACTTGACGGCCGTACAACGCTTTTGTTCTGGCACCATAAGAAAACTTCGGCGGGAGGCCGGTAACGGACCTTTTTCAAATGTTCAATATTTTTTGTTAGTTCACAATGAATGTACCTTCATGAGGAATAAATCAGTGTTTTTTGAGTTCTTCCACCTTTTTCGATAGCTGTAGAAAATATTCCAAATTTTTAGTTGTCACCTGTTACATATGGGTTGTGTCTCGGCATAACTACTTTATTCCATTTCCTTCCATCACTGGAAGTCCGCAATTTTGCATTAAGACCCCTCATTACATTTTATGCAATGATGGAGCTGACCTTTTTGGTCACTTTCGTCCATTCTTTCTTCAACTCCAACTCGCTCTTAAGGTGAAACAGGACGTAATCCAGGCATCATTGCATCATTGTTGATAGTACACCGTCAGCGGGTGACTTTGATCACTCTACCTCTTTTTTGAATATTTGATGAAAAACGCTCGTAGAGCTTGAGATTTGTCGTAATCTTTCCTGATTGTGATTAGATATGTCTACATTGCTACTATACATGTGTTTATTGCTATTTAAAGAGTGTTTCGCATGCTAAAAAACGAATTGAAAATAAAGTGTTTTTTTAGCGATTTTTTTGCATACAAACAATCGGCTCAAGCAGGTACAAAACAACAAGCTGCGATACGTAAAGTTTGTTTATTCTATCCCTAGATTAGTTCTTTAGATAAGAAAATATCGATACAACGATTTTTATTACTATTTTTGCAGTTTTTTCCTCAAAGTCAATGTTGAGTCCCAATAATCTAAACAGTTTATTACATGTTTTCTTCTTAACGACAACCCAAGACGTCACGTAACATTCAACTTTTAACTATTGAATAAGCCATATTCCACGTGGACTCGTTTTTGGTGATTTTAGCCTTCCTTTTTTTCTTTATAGACAATCTTTATTTATTTATTTATTTATTTATTTATTTCGTCAAGCAAATGTAGACTACAGCTATAATAATACAATGTTTTCTTATATTCTATACATTATTTCCAGTAGTTAGTCGTTTTTTTATTTGATTTCTGCCCATGGTGATGTCGATATTTTCGCAGTGCTGATTATAGTTACGCATCATGCGATTTACTGGACCATTTTTTGAGTAGTTAGTTCTGTGAGAGTTTTCCGAGAATATTTTACGATTTCTTAATTGACGACTGGGTGCATAAAAATTTAGTTGTGATAATAATTTAGTAGATTGCACGCGTTGAGAAATAATGTGATTGATAAAATAAAGCATTGAAAGTTCGCGGCGTTCTTTAAGTGCTTGTATGTCTATAAGCATGCAGCGTGCTTCATATGATGGTATAGGAAATGCTGTCCAATTTAGCTTACGAAGCGAGTACAAAAGAAATTGTTTTTGGGCAGATTCAATGCGTTCTTCATGTGTGACAATATATGGATTCGATACAATGCTACAATATCGTTCATACATATTCTATAAATTTTGTAAGAATATTAATTTTGTATGAATGTTACATCATGTTCGCCAACATAAACTGTTCACGTGGAGTGTAAATAACTCCCAAATTGCTTCTCATACTTATAAAATCATTTGAGTCGTTTAAGATTGTTCAAATTCGTTGAAGCAGCAAAGTTTCACTCCAAATTCACCAAAACAATAGAGGGATCAAAGTCACCCCGGAATGATGATTGATGAAAACTTCAGGGCTGATAGTAGGTCTCTTTTCAGAGACTTGGTCTCTATTTTAAAGCTAGTCTCTGAAAAGTCTCTTTTTTAACGAAAGGTCTCTAAAGTCTCTTTTTCTCCTTAAATGGTCTCTTTTTAACCTGAAAGTCTCTTTTTTCCATTTCTTGTTTGAATTATCAGGCGATGTGAGGAAGAGTATCTGTCGTGCTACAGGGAATGACATCAAAAATAAGGACGGCCGAAACAATGCAGAAAATATACTAAAAAGGAAAGACTCTCCCATCCCAAGCTATTTTTTTTTTAAGCGGCCAAAAAAGCAATTACCAGTGGGCTAGAAGTGCGTTGCTTTTGTAATGCAAAAGCAAATTCCAGGTTCATTCCGGTTCAAAATTTGATCTTTTGTTTTAATTTGGCACAGATTTTGTAGCCCACCGTTATATTGTATAGGACAATTGCGGGGTTAGCACTACGATACGAAAAGTCTCTTTCCCGAACTGGGATTCTAACCTACTGACTTGTTAGACCAGTAACGTACCTCGAGACCAGCTGGGAGCAACTAATTTTCGTGAAATCGGCTTTTGTTTTTGCCAATAAATGTGAACGCTTGTTCATAGCAACATCAGTGGCATTACTGCCTAATTAACAAAACTTCAAAATAATCGTTATTTTTTAGGACGAAGAAATCGTCATCGAGTGGCTCGTCTGTTTGGCTGTGGCAAAACTAAAGCCAAAAATTTATATCTGGAAGGCCCTGCCCTTGCAAACACGAAACATGTGAGATTCTATTTCACTTAGTGCTTAGTTTTACTTAGTGCTGTTTCGAACGTGTAGGAGTCGTTCTAACATAAATTCGAATCATGATGAATTCTACATGACAATAACTAATTCCGATGTTAAAATAATCGATTCAAAACTTCGTTTTAACTTGCCCCAGGAGTGAAAATGTAAGAGACAAGCTAAAATGATAAAAATTCTTGCCGAAATAGAGACTTACTCTGCCTTTTTTTAAATTATTACACTTTATGAACCCAAAATGTTCAATTTACAACCAGTTTTGCGATGAAAATTTATGACACAAAACTTTCTCTAATAAATTCAATCTTCTTGTAAAACTGATTGCAAAGAATTGAAGAATTGCGTACATAAAACACAGCTTACAGCTTGCGCATAGTAACTGCAATGTCTTGTTTTTGGTTTCGACAGTTGAAAGATGTGTTTAATGATGCTCACTATTGAAAAACAATAATAACAGTACATCGCCTACGCCCGAATGGCTTTTGTTTCATCTTGTTGCAAAACTCTTCTAAAAGAAGGTGTCTTAAAGAAAAAAAGTTTTTTATTAGAAAAATTTTTTCTCATAAGAGGACTCCTTTCTCCAAAAGAATCTTGGACAATTAAATTGTCTTTTTGAAAAAATTTATTTAGATAAAATCTGAGAAGATCGATTTTTTTAATATAACTTTTTGTTATTAATATTTTTAGTATAGCATCTCAAATTCATTTGTTTGAATAATATTTTTTGTGAATTATTTATTTGGAGTGTCGGTTTAATTCAATTTAAGAACCTTGAGAAAATTGCTATTACATTCTATAGGCCCTAGCTCACAAATTGTGTATACGTTCTAAAATCGAAGTTTTTCCGAAAAAAATATATTTCGAGATAAAAAAGATCTCGACGTTTCATGCATTTCAAAGACATGTGACATAATAAAAATAATTTCGACAATAAATGTGCATTTCTTCATCGGTTAAACAAGTAGGTAAAACTTTGACCACTACTGTTAGGCTCTTCTTCCAAAAATCTGATTCGAGAAGACAAAGCTTTTGAGTCCTAGCGCTAAACGGAATTCCAGGGTCAGAATTTTCCCATATTATGAAAGCATTGGAAGCTCAACGGCAAAAAAAGTAAAAGAAGCAAGAAAGCGCCAGAAGGCGAGGATTACGAACGACTTGGAGATAAAAAGAGCGAAAATTGTGCAGGACTCTATGTAGACACTTGTCAGAGTCGACGAATAGCTGGACAAAGTTTTCCTAGTTTCCCAACACTATTTTTTCCTATTTTCAAAATAAAAACAATGGGAACATTTAAGAAATATTGTCGAAAAGCCCAGAAAAAAAGCGAGAAATAACAAATTGATTTTGAGTGGCCACCCTATCATACGTTTGTGTTGCCTTTGTAACACAATCATTTAATATCCTATAATTTACAAGCCTTTTTCACAAATCATTAGTTTGTTTTGCGATCTGGAACACAATCAAATTGCTGTTTTAATTGTCTTCTTCTTCTTGTTGTTTTGTATATGTAGAAGCAAATATCAGAATTCAATATGATTATTCGGGTGCCGCAAAATACGCTGCGGCATCGGGGACAGCAAAGTTCTGTACGTGTCGGTAGAGGCAGATAGCAGGGTATATAAATTAGGTTCATTGAACAGATAAAATGCGTTGTTTATTTTTGAACTCTACACTCTGTTTTTCTCTACACTTTCTTGAATTTTCTGTGAATATACTTTTATGTTCAAAAACTGTAATTTTTTAGCGTTATTTTTTCCACGAACTTGTAACTGCAGGAAAATTTTATTATGTGACATCTTTGCCGCTTGGTGATCGGAGAGTGAGCCATCTTTCACAAGACAAATAAATATTGTTTAATTTCTACTAAATCGTACTCAATTTAGGTCTGTATAGAAGATTGCCTTTTCGCGTATTGAAGAAAATTGAGTGTATTAGAATGAAAGGTATTCATCAATGTTGAAGAGAATATTTTTTCTTCTAAAATAGAGTGCTGCAAATAAATAAATACAGACCCCGTTTGCTTTTGCCAAACACGACATGGCAGAATTTGCCAAAAATGAACGGTTCTCTTTTCATGACGTTTTTTTCATAGATATTTCCACCAATGAACTAGTTTTAGTTCCAAGTCGTTTCGAGGTGTCGCTTGATGAATTGAGGCTGATGTCCTAGACACTTGATATTACTACCCGAGTAATTAGAGGTTTAGTACTGCTTAGATCATGATCATTATACATATTACCGGCACATGTTCCGGTCATGTTCCAGGAACCGTTTTACCGATTCCGGTCATTCGCTTCGGCAACACAAAAAAACCAAAATACCCTTCTTTTGGAGGATGTTGAGCTGTTGGTTGAAATAATAAAGAAGACTAAGGAATGTGTTTAGACATAATCGCTCGTTTTGGCACATGTGTGCCAAAATCGAACCGTGCCAAAAGTAAAACGAGCTTAAATCAAACAGAGCCTCAAAGGGAAATAAAAACCTATTGTAGTCCTACGTCAACAATGCGGTCGTATCCCGGATACTACCCTCCTACTATTTAAGACCCCTTTACTCCACAACATACACACTCAGAGAAAAATGAAAATATGTATATGAAAGCTCTATCTTTCCTCTTTATGCCAGTATTTTTGTTTTGTTTATGCATGCACAGTTCGGTTCATTGTACGGTTCGATATGAACTGCACAACAATTTTGGCTAAAAGTTCACGGTAAACCATTTTGAAAGCGAAAATCTTCCGATTTCTATTGTGTATGGTTTCCTGCAAACCTCAACTATAATCCACCAGGGAGGTAGTTGAAGACCAGCCAGTGTAGTGGACAGAAAGGATTTTTTTCTTTTTTGTCGAATCATGGTTCAAGCCTAGTTGTTTGGCTATCAATCAAAATATATACCAGAACGAATGTTTGAACAATATTATGAATTCATTTCTTCCAAAACGCCATACAGATGAAAAGTATGTGTTTTGGTCAGAGAAAATATCATCACAGCACGTCAAAAAATCACAAACGTTCCTGAACAGTCGCTTGACTTCATTTGTATCCCAAATACGTAGCCGAACAATTCCATTCAGTGTCGCCCTATCGAAGGTTTCTTTGGAATTCTGAGTTCCTTCGGTAAAAAATACCTGGAGATCAACGAATTGCGAACAGTTGATCGGTAGAATCAAAAGATGCGTTCGAAAAGCGGACTTGACGGCCGTACAACGCTTTTGTTCTGGCACCATAAGAAAACTTCGGCGGAAGGCCGGTAACGGACCTTTCTCAAATGTTCAATATTTTTTGTTAGTTCACTATGAATGTACCTTCATGAGGAATAAATCAGTGTTTTTTGAGTTCTTCCACCTTTTTCGATAGCTGTAGAAAATATTCCAAATTTTTAGTTGTCACCTGTTACATATGGGTTGTGTCTCGGCATAACTACTTTATTCCATTTCCTTCCATCACTGGAAGTCCGCAATTTTGCATTAAGACCCCTCATTACATTTTATGCAATGATGGAGCTGACCTTTTTGGTCACTTTCGTCCATTCTTTCTTCAACTCCAACTCGCTCTTAAGGTGAAACAGGACGTAATCCAGGCATCATTGCATCATTGTTGATAGTACACCGTCAGCGGGTGACTTTGATCACTCTACCTCTTTTTTGAATATTTGATGAAAAACGCTCGTAGAGCTTGAGATTTGTCGTAATCTTTCCTGATTGTGATTAGATATGTCTACATTGCTACTATACATGTGTTTATTGCTATTTAAAGAGTGTTTCGCTTGCTCAAAATAAATTGAAAATAAAGTGTTTTTTTAGCGATTTTTTTTGCATACAAACAATCGGCTCAAGCAGGTACAAAACAACAAACTGCGATACGTAAAGTTTGTTTATTCTATCCCTAGATTAGTTCTCTAGATAAGAAAATATCGATACAACGATTTTTATTACTATTTTTGCAGTTTTTTCCTCAAAGTCAATGTTGAGTCCCAATAATCTAAACAGTGTATTACATGTTTTCTTCTTAACGACAACCCAAGACGTCACGTAACATTCAACTTTTAACTATTGAATAAGCCATATTCCACGTGGACTCGTTTTTGGTGATTTTAGACTTCCTTTTTTTCTTTATAGACAATCTTTATTTATTTATTTATTTATTTATTTATTTCGTCAAGCAAATGTAGACTACAGCTATAATAATACAATGTTTTCTTATATTCTATACATTATTTCCAGTAGTTAGTCGTTTTTTTATTTGATTTCTGCCCATGGTGATGTCGATATTTTCGCAGTGCTGATTATAGTTACGCATCATGCGATTTACTGGGCCATTTTTTGAGTAGTTAGTTCTGTGAGAGTTTTCCGAGAATATTTTACGATTTCTTAATTGACGACTGGGTGCATAAAAATTTAGTTGTGATAATAATTTAGTAGATCGCACGCGTTGAGAAATAATGTGATTGATAAAATAAAGCATTGAAAGTTCGCGGCGTTCTTTAAGTGCTTGTATGTTTATAAGCATGCAGCGTGCTTCATATGATGGTATAGGAAATGCTGTCCAATTGAGCTTACGAAGCGAGTACAAAAGAAATTGTTTTTGGACAGATTTAATGCGTTCTTCATGTGTGACAATATATGGATTCAATACAATGCTACAATATCGTTCATACATATTCTATAAATTTTGTAAGAATATTAATTTTGTATGAATGTTACATCATGTTCGCGAACATAAACTGTTCACGTGGAGTGTAAATAACTCCCAAATTGCTTCTCATACTTATAAAATCATTTGAGTCGTTTAAGATTGTTCAAATTCGTTGAAGCAGCAAAGTTTCACTCCAAATTCACCAAAACAATAGAGGGATCAAAGTCACCCCGGAATGATGATTGATGAAAACTTCAGGGCTGGTAGTAGGTCTCTTTTCAGAGACTTGGTCTCTATTTTAAAGCTAGTCTCTGAAAAGTCTCTTTTTTAACGAAAGGTCTCTAAAGTCTCTTTTTCTCCTTAAATGGTCTCTTTTTAACCTGAAAGTCTCTTTTTTCCATTTCTTGTTTGAATTATCAGGCGATGTGAGGAAGAGTATCTGTCGTGCTACAGGGAATGACATCAAAAATAAGGACGGCCGAAACAATGCAGAAAATATACTAAAAAGGAAAGACTCTCCCATCCCAAGCTATTTTTTTTTTAAGCGGCCAAAAAAGCAATTACCAGTGGGCTAGAAGTGCGTTGCTTTTGTAATGCAAAAGCAAATTCCAGGTTCATTCCGGTTCAAAATTCGATTTTTTGTTTTAATTTGGCACAGATTTTGCAGCCCACCGTTATATTGTATAGGACAATTGCGGGGTTAGCACTACGATACGAAAAGTCTCTTTCCCGAACTGGGATTCTAACCTACTGACTTGTTAGACCAGTAACGTACCTCGAGACCAGCTGGGAGCAACTAATTTTCGTGAAATCGGCTTTTGTTTTTGCCAATAAATGTGAACGCTTGTTCATAGCAACATCAGTGGCATTACTGCCTAATTAACAAAACTTCAAAATAATCGATATTTTTTAGGACGAAAAATCGTCATCGAGTGGCTCGTCTGTTTGGCTGTGCCAAAACTAAAGCCAAAAATTTATATCTGGAAGGCCCTGCCCTTGCAAACACGAAACATGTGAGATTCTATTTCACTTAGTGTAGGAGTCGTTCTAACATAAATTCGAATCATGATGAATTCTACATGACAATAACTAATTCCGATGTAGAAATAATCGATTCAAAACTTCGTTTTAACTTGCCCCAGGAGTGAAAATGTAAGAGACAAGCTAAAATGATAAAAATTCTTGCCGAAATAGAGACTTACTCTGCCTTTTTTTAAATTATTACACTTTATCAACCCAAAATGTTCAGCGGGGGCCTAGTGTGGTTGGTAACGTCTCCGCCAACCACGCTCGACGCCTGGGTTCGAATCTCACCGCCGACATAGGTGTCGATGGTTGTGAGGTGGCGTGATCCACTCACAACCAACCCAACTGGTCTAGATTCAATCCTAGCCGACACCGGGAGATTTTCTGAGGCGAAAAATCTCTGGGATCACGCCTTCCATCGCATGAGGAAGTAAAGCCGTTGGCGCCGGTCCGTTGATAAACGGGTCGTGAGTTAGGGTCCTGGGTGTGGAGTCGCCTCCCTGGGCGTCGGTGATTGGCCACAATAGTGGCGGAACTAGACCGACGGAAAATAAGTGAGAATAAAAAAAAAACCCAAAATGTTCAATTTACAACCAGTTTTGCGATGAAAATTTATGACACAAAACTTTCTCTAATAAATTCAATCTTCTTGTAAAACTGATTGCACTGAATTGAAGAATTGCGTACATAAAACACAGCTTACAGCTTGCGCATAGTAACTGCAATGTCTTGTTTTTGGTTTCGACAGTTGAAAGATGTGTTTAATGATACTCACTATTGAAAAACAATAATAACAGTACATCGGCTACGCCCGAATGGCTTTTGTTTCATCTTGTTGCAAAACTCTTCTAAAAGAAGGTGTCTTAAAGAAAAAAAGTTTTTTATTAGAAAAATTTTTTCTCATAAGAGGACTCCTTTCTCCAAAAGAATCTTGGACAATTAAATTGTCTATTTGAAAAAATTTATTTAGATAAAATCTGAGAAGATCGAATTTTTTTAATATATCTTTTTGTTATTAATATTTTTAGTATAGCATCTCAAATTCATTTGTTTGAATAATATTTTTTGTGAATCATTTATTTGGAGTGTCGGTTTAATTCAATTTAAGAACCTTGAGAAAATTGCTATTACATTCTATAGGCCCTAGCTCACAAATTGTGTATACGTTCTAAAATCGAAGTTTTTCCGAAAAAAATATATTTCGAGATAAAAAAGATCTCGACGTTTCATGCATTTCTAAGACATGTGACATAATAAAAATAATTTCGACAATAAATGTGCATTTCTTCATCGGTTAAACAAGTAGGTAAAACTTTGACCACTACTGTTAGGCTCTTCTTCCAAGAATCTGATTCGAGAAGACAAAGCTTTTGAGTCCTAGCGCTAGACGGAATTCCAGGGTCAGAATTTTTCCATATTATGAAAGCATTGGAAGCTCAACGGCAAAAAAAGTAAAAGAAGCAAGAAAGCGCCAGAAGGCGAGGATTACGAACGACTTGGAGATAAAAAGAGCGAAAATTGTGCAGGACTCTATGTAGACACTTGTCAGAGTCGACGAATAGCTGAATAAAGTTTTCCTAGTTTCCCAACACTGTTTTTTCCTATTTTCAAAATAAAAACAATGGGAACATTTAAGAAATATTGTCGAAAAGCCCAGAAAAAAAGCGAGAAATCAAAAATTGATTTTGAGTAGCCACCCTATCATACGTTTGTGTTGCCTTTGTAACACAATCATTTAATATCCTATAATTTACAAGCCTTTTTCACAAATCATTAGTTTGTTTTTTGCCTTTTAGTCTGGATTTGCTTTTTATAAATTTTCTTTATGTTCACTTTTTGGTCTCTTTTCGGTTCCATTTTGGTCTCTTTTTTTCAGGCATTTGGTCTCTGAAGTTCCAATTTTCAGGACACTCAGTCAAAAAATTTCAAAGCATATTTAAAAACAGCATAATTGTTGCTAAACCGTTAAAGTAATGACTGGATCTTGCTCAATGCATACCAGTACTCATTTAAAAAATATCAAACAATTTTGTATTCAGTATATTCTTAAAATATTTGAGATATATTAAAGAAAGCGATCAAAGTCACCCCAGTTTACGGTACCAAATATTTGAATTTTTCATGATAACATAAAATTTTACAGAATCATCAACACCAACATTAATAACTTGTTCATATCACCTGCTTTTAAAAACAGACTTGATAATCTGATAAAAACACATCAGAAAAGAAAACACATCTACTTCCCATAATCTGATAATCGCGAACGCAGACGGAACACGACGAGTGATCAGACAAGACACTTATTGCTCTTACAGATATAAAGGGATAATATAATAATTACCTTTCGTCTACCGGTTTCGGGCTACATATTGCCCATCGACAGGACGTGATCCCATGTCCAACCCGTATGATGTAGTGTGCTGTCCACGAACGAACCGTGCAGGCGGCGGTGCTTGTATTTTTGTCCACCAGTCGTTGCAGTATGATGTAATGAAGAACGAAGAATTTTTAGAAGGCAGCTCAATAATTATCTATTTGCGTGAACCACGAGTTAAAGTTGCAGTTATTTATAGACCACCTCATGCCAGCCTCAATGATACCATCAATTATTTGGATGCTTTACTTGAATGTAATTCTAAACTACTGTGTGTTGGGGATTTCAACATTGATCTTCTCAGCGAACTCTCCCGAAGCTATGTATCAATGGTTGAATCCAACGGTTTCGCGTTTTTTAATAAAGTCGATAGTGAATATGCTACCCGTAGAAGTAATACATCTAGAACGATTATTGATCATGCCATAACAGATTTGTACTGTCAAAAATACTCCATATGC
Source organism: Wyeomyia smithii (assembly GCF_029784165.1). Lineage (NCBI taxonomy): Eukaryota > Metazoa > Arthropoda > Insecta > Diptera > Culicidae > Wyeomyia > Wyeomyia smithii. Next base: position 128,602,694 of record NC_073694.1, read on the forward strand.
TTGGATGACTTATGTTTCACTGATCATAAATCAATACTAATAAGCTTCGGCCTCATCCGTTCAAAAAAAGGGAATGTAGAAAAACAAATTATTAAATACAGTTTCGATCGCATCTCTCTTGAGCTGGCGCAATCTGTAAATACAACAGAGAGTTTGGAAAGTTTAACGGCGCTCATCCATGATACAATGGCAAGGAATTCATTTATTGTTCATAGTAGAAACAGACATCGTGGTAAGCCACCATGGATTGATGATCATGTGTTAAGGGAGATCCAATTGAGAAATCAACTGTACCAAAGAACAATTCAATGGCCTTCAAACCATGTAATTCAACAAAACTTCAAAAGGCAAAAACACTATGTTACACGAATTATCAAACAGAAACAGAAATTGTATGATCAAAATCTGATAGCGCAAAATCGTAGCAATATTAAAAAGGTGTGGAATATATTGAACGAAATCGTTTTCCATAGAAACACTGAAGTCCGTCAAAACGCTATTTCCGAAGTTATTATTGATGAAACCACTCTCAAAAATGAAACAGACATATGCAATGCTTTCAGTAGTTACTTCATAAATTTACCATCTAAGTTGTCCAAAGACCTGTTACGAATGTTTAATAATGAACCAAAGAGTCGTACGCTCCATACTGTTGTTCAAAATTCCATCGTTATTCTACCAGCTAATGAAATATGTAATTATGTTCATAGCCTAAAAAACTCGAATGCTGTTGGAATAGACGGCATTTCATCTAAATTCATCAAAAACAACATAGCTATACTAAGCTCAAGACTAACTGATCTGTTCAACCAAGCTATAGAAGAAGGTGTTTTTCCTGAATGTTTAAAAGCAGCGAAAGTGGTACCAATTCACAAAAAAGGACAAAAAAGTAACATTAGTAATTATAGACCTATATCAATACTCCCAACACTGTCCAAACCATTTGAAAAGTTAATTGAACAAAGGCTAAGAAGTTTTTTGAATCGTAACAAAATTATTCACAGTAACCAGTACGGATTTCAACCAAACTCAAACACAACTAGTGCTATTGTGAACATCATTAATACAATTCAACAGAACATCGACCAGCGCAAAATGTGTTCGACAATTTTCATTGACGTTTCAAAAGCTTTCGATTGCGTGCATCACAGTATATTGTTGTCTAAATTAGGAAGCTACGGAATAAGAAATAATGCTCTTGAACTGTTTAAAACTTACTTAACCGGCAGAAAACAACGTGTCATCATTGGCAACCACACCAGCTCAGATTTGACCGTGAAATTCGGAGTACCTCAAGGTTCGGTATTAGGCCCACTGCTTTTCAATGTTTTATCAATGACATCTTTAAGCTTCCATTGAAAGGGAAGCTACAGCTATATGCCGATGATGCTGCACTAGTATACGAATCAAATAATATTGAACAGTTATTTCGAGACATGCAGCTCGATTTGAACTTAATTCATAGGTGGTTCTACAACAATCAACTAACAATCAATGCTTCTAAAACAAAATATATTATATTCTCCAGCACTAATCGTTTTCGTGATGCAAGTATTGATTTATGGTTAGGGAAAGAAAAAATAGAAAGAGTAACCTCAATAACGTACTTGGGGCTTATATTACAAGAAAACTTAAAGTGGAACCTGCATGTTAATAAAACTCACCGAAAAATTGTTCAGTTTCTAGGAGTTCTTCGACAATCTAGTCATATGCTTCCAATGACAGAGAAAAAGAGTCTGTTCTATGCCCATGTACACGCGCAAATTTGTTATTTGAACATAATCTGGCAAAACGCACCGAACTATGTAACAAGTAAAATCTCTATCACTTTGAACAAATTCATGAGAACTATTTTCTGGGAACAATATTTGGATCCCAATATAGAACCATAGATTTATACAAAACAAATAACATAATGACCTTAAGTCAAATAAATTACTTCGAATCAGCCTTGTATATTTATAAAGTCAAAAACAATTTGATAAAAAACAATTTAGATATTCATCTTTTAAGTGAAACACACCAATACTATACGCGAAATATGGACAATATTAGAGTTGCAACTCCAAGAACCAATTATATCCGTTTCGGCTGTATCTATCCTGCCATTGCTAACTTCAATAATTTGCCAACCGATGTAAAAAATATTCCTACAATCTATTCTAATCTATTCTAAAAAAATTCTGAAAAGATACGTAACTGAAAATATTGTTTGAACATTAGACTCAATTAGATCTAATCATACTCTCATATGCACAAACGATCATAGATGAAAAACCTCCCAATCAGTCTCACGACTGTCTGAGGTTTATTATAATTTGCACTAATTGCATTACAAAGTATTAGTAAGGGGATAAAATAACGATAAATTGTAAACTAACCTTAAGGAAACTATGTGAACTGTTTTGAAAAGGGGTTTTTATGCCTGATTGAAACCTGCTGAATGTAAAAATGTTTCCATCTTGGCTTTTCCCCTTACCGGAAAAAATAATAAATAAATAAATAAAATAAAAATAAAATGCAAAAGTGAACGGGAATAGAAGGTGTGACTTTAGGCTTAGAATTTTTTTTCCCTCGTCCAGGCAGAGATTGCGGGTTCGAGTCAAGAAAACTGCGACACAGAAGAGGAGAGCGATAGTGTTGCATCATAATACGTTGCGGCATAGTTTTGAGTTATCTCTTAACAATTAATTCATATTTGATATTTGATTTAATTTAGAATTCATCTCACAGCTGGTCTCGAGGTACGATCGCTCTGCGGTGCGGCAAAAACAGTATAAAATCAAACGTTCAGCAGAATACGCACCCTTGCTGAGTTCTGACTCTTTCTAAAATAATTAATTCAATATTCAAGTTTTCATAGGGAACGCATTATCTATTTCCGAGTCTTGTGTTTCTAAACATTTTAAGTGGTGGCTCGAAATCGACTCATTAATGAACTGAGACATTTGTTACCCCTCGCACACGATAATTAAGAGTGAAAACAAACTCTGCGACTGAAAGACTCTATGACTAAATGTGGTTAGTTACTCACTCTGTGTACACGGAAAACTAAAATTACCCAAAATTAAGTTCTTTTTACTCAATTCGGACCTTTACTGCAGCTACCCAAAAATAGGTTAAATGCAGAGTACCCAAAATTGGGTAATCCGGTATGAACTACAAGTTGGGTTAAAAGTACTCAACGATGAGTTCAGGGTTTTTAGTAAAAACTACCCAAAATTAAGTTCAAACTACCCAACTCAAGCATTGAAAATTCCTGCAGAAAAAAATGGCAAAAATTCGGTTTTTTTAAATAAAAATCAAAATATTAAAAATAATAATTATACCATTATTTATTAACGAGTCAGCGATATAATTTAGGTATATAAAACATAAACACTTTACTGTATTGGGCTCTCTCTTTTTCCTACTCATAAGGCAAGAAGGCATGTCTACGCAGGTAGGTTAAATGTTCCAGCCGGAGATCTCACCGTCGCGACCTCCTTTAACGAAACGGAACGACACTCGCGAATGTACCGATAGAGTTCCATTCATTCCTGGAGGCAGAGAGGCTTTAGCACCAACAGCTTGACCTTAAACGGTACCATTCTCTGAAGCAAACCTTCGGCTGGTTTGTATCGCCGTTCGTACTTTTTTTTGGTTTAAATCCTCCAGGACATCTTCGTGCTTTTCGCCAAGCAGTTCGTATTTATTGTACGAATCCTCCATATTCTTTAGAAGAATTTCTTAAACTTTCTTAAACATGAATGTTTTACGGAGCCAATTAAGTCTAATGCCTTATGGTCTAAAATAACTTATAAGCTAAAGGCAAATTTCATCCTGCCGACTACGAGCTGAAATTAAATCTATTACTAAAACTAACATGGTTTTTTTATCCGAGATTCGTTTCGCTGTTAAATGGGCACCTTGATGCTCTTCAAATAGCTGTAAACAAGTAGCATGTATGGCAAACGCCAATTTATTTGAACGCTTCAAAATCTAAAACGAAAACAAATTAGTATATAACCAGATTATCAACCTTGTAAGTCCTACTTTTTAGTTTTCACCAGATAATCCTCGCAAAAGGTGTTTTAAATGGCACGACCCTTGTTGGTATGCAACTCGTACGTTGGAATAACGTATCCCAGATTGAGTTCGATTGCCGCAATTTAGCCTAATTTTATCCAGGCCGGAAATTTTACTGCGAATGTAAGGATTTCATCAAAAAGTATAAATGTAAAGAAAAACTACACCCTTACTGAGCATGAACCAGAGGTTCCATATAGTTATGGTAAATGTACTTGTTCTCTTGAATTTTACACAGCAATTCCAAATACTGTTTGATCTGGCTCGCTTCATCATCGTACTCCCTGTCGTCACTATTAGACAAGCAAGAACCGGCGCAGGCGGCTTTTGATAATGATCCCCGCATACTACAGTTTATTATCGTTTCCATCATTACCGCTTTGCATTTCGGCATCAAACAACGTGCGGTTCGGCATTGGCAAACTTCTCAACATAGAACAGCACAATTGAAAACCGGAAAATGTATCGTAACCTGTTAAGAATGAAATACTATTAAAAAATTCAAAGATAGATAAATAAAAGTGAGTTTTTTCGATACATACCTCTATCCATTTTATCAGGGAAGATGCGAGCATCCACGTTATCGCGTGGTTCAATCTGATTCCTGATTTCTCGGTTAGTAAGGGGTTTTCCATTCCTTAGAACTTCTCGTACATGTTCTAAAAAAAAAAAAAAAGCAATAGGCTTATTAAAATCATTTATGTTCGTTACAAAAAAGGAGCTTTCTAAACAGGCCTCTCAGACCATCTTATCTTCTAACTTCTATACCTATAAAAATGCAGTCCGGTCTGTCTGATCCATATAGGCTCGGAAACTACCGAACCGATCGACGTGAAAATTTGTATGTAGGGGTTTAATTGGCCGAGAAAGGTTCTAATAATAGTTTGAGACCCCTTCCTCTTCTGGAAGGGAGGGGTCCCATACAAACGAAACACAAGTTGCTGCACATCTCAAAAACTAACCAAGCAAATGGAACCAAATTTGGCATGTGGATGTTTATAGGAGTAACAAATATGTCCATATTGGTTCGACACCCCTACCTCTTCTGGAAGGGAGGGGTTCCATACAAATGAAACACAAATATCTGCACAACTCGAGAACTAACCAAGTAAATAGAACCAAATTTGGTAGGTGGATGTTTTTAGGGGTAACAAATATATCCATAATGGTTTGACACCCCTCCCTTTTCTATAAAGGAGGGGTCCCATACAAATGAAACTCAAATTTCGCACAGCTCGAGAACCAATCAACCAAATACAACCAAATTTGGTATGTGAATGTTTTTAGAGGTGACAATTATGTCCATAATGGTTCGACTCTCCTCCCTCTTCTGTGAGGGAGGGGTTCCATACGAATGAAACACAAATTTCTGCTTATCTCGAGAACTAACCAACTAAATGGAACCAAATTTGGCAGGTGAATGTTTTTAGGGGTAACAAATATATCCATAATGGTTTGACACCCCTCCCTCCTCTATAAAGGAGTGGTCCCATACAAATGAAACTCAAATTTCGCACAGCTCGAGAACCAATCAAGCAAATATAACCAAATTTGGCAAGTGAATGTTTTTAGGTGTAACAAACATGTCCATAATGTTTCGACACCCTTCTTTCTTCTGGCATGTCTCCAAATACCATTTCGAAATCTAAGATGGCGACTTTCGGTTTCTGAATAACAGCGGCAAATGACCAAATACCACCCAATATGGGTATTTCCGGAATAGTTATGATGCACTGAAGCCACAAGTCGACCTCAGACAACATTTCGAAATGTAAGACGGCGACTTCCGGTGTCTGGCAAACAGCCGAGAATGACCAAATACCACCTAATGAGTGTTTATTTAACCAGATTGACGCTCAGAGGCCAGAAATTTTTTCCAAATGCCTTTTTGAAATCCAAGGTGGCGCCTTCCGGTCTCTGAAAAACAACGGCAAATGATCAAATACCACCCAATATGGGTATTTCCGGAATTGTTATGATGCACTGAAGACATAAATCGACCTCAGACAACAATTTTAATTGTAAGATGGCGACTTCCGGTGTCTGGAAAAACAGCCGGAAATGACCAAATATCATCCAATATGAGTGTTTCTTCAACCATAATGACGCTCAGAGGCCAAAAACTGTCTCCTAATGCCATTTCGAAATCCAAGATGGCGACTTACGGTTTCTGGAAAATAGCCTGAAGTGACCAAGTACCACCCAATATGTGTATCACCGGATCCAGAATGATGTAAGGAGCTAAAAATTGACCTCAAACACCAGTTTGAATTGTAAAATTAACTCCTAGGAAACAGCCGAAAATAACCGAATACTAATACATATGGATATTTCCGTAATCGAAATGATGTATATAAGCCAAGTATTGAAACCATTTTGAATTCGAAGACGGCCACTTTCAGTTTCTGGAAAACAACGAAAATAACTGAAATGCATTCAGCATATTACCGGAATAGAGGTGATGTACAAAAGCCAAAAGTCGAGGATGTTGTCATTCCGATGAAACCAATCATTTCAAACGATATAAACAAATCGCAAGGAACCAATGGATTTGAAATGTTTAAAATTATTAAATTAAACACTAAAATAGGCGGGACGAAGTTTGCCGGGTCAGCTAGTAAACATATTAAAACGCAGCTCTGTCTATCTGTCTGATCCATATAGACTTGGAAACTACTGGACCGATCGGCGTGAAAATTTGTATGTGGGGGTTTTAGGGGCCGGGGAAGGTGACTAAGATAGTTTGAGACCCCTCCCTCTTCTGGAAGGGAGGGCTCCCATACAAATGTAACACAAATATCTGCACAACTCGAGAACGAATCAAGCAAATGAAACCAAATTCGGCATCTAAGGGTTTGTAGGAGCAAAAAATATTTCCACGATGATTTGACACCCCTCCCTCTTTTTGAAGGGAGGGGTCTCATACAAACGAAACACAAATTTCTGCACAACTCGAAAACTAATCAAGCAAATGGAACCACATTTGGCATGTGGAGGTTTTTGGGGACCAGAAATGTTTCTATGATAGTTTGACACTCCTTCCTGTTCTGAAAGGGAAAGGGAAGGCTCCCATACAAATAAAGCAGATATTCCACCTAATTTCTCCGAAAAACAGCCTAAAATAATCGGGATAATGCACAATCGCCAAAAATCGACGCTAGACGCTATTTTTGAATACAAGATGGAAGCTTCTGGCTTCTGGAAAATAGCCTAAAAAAGGCCGAATACCATACAACATCGGTTATTTGGATCCATAATAATGACTAGAGGCCAGAAACTGATACCACATGTCATTTCGAAATCCAAGATGGAAATCTCCGGTGTATGGAAAACAGCCGACAATGACCAAATACTCATATGGGCATGATTTTGAATTTTAAGATGGCGGTCTCTGGGTAACAGCGAAAATGACCAAATTCCGCCCAATATAGGTGTTTTCGAAATTGGGATGATGCACAGGAGCAAATATCGACCCTACATCCCATTTCAACTCCAAGATGGCAGCTTCCGGTATTCGGAAAACAGCCGAAAAATGACCAAATACAATCCAATATGGGTGTTTCCGGTACTGTAATGATGCATAGGAGCAAAAATCGACCACAGGCGTGATTTTGAATTCTAAGATGGGGACTTCCGGTTTCAAGGAAACAGCCTACTGACCGACTATCACCCAATATGGGTCTTTCCAAAACCAGAATGACGCCCATAGGTTCGATATTGACTCCACATCCCGTTTTGAAATCCATGAAAACGACTTCATGTTTCTGGACAACAGCTGAAAATTACCGAATACCAATCAAAATAGGTATTCACAGAATTGATGTGATGTACAGAAGCCTAAACGCGTGAATGTTTTCATTCCGATAAAACCAATCATTTCAAATGATTTGTTCTTTTAGTTACAACGTATGTAATATCCGATGCGTCATGCGTTTGCAGATTATAAACAAATCGCAAGGTCAATCTTTAAATGTATGAGGAATCAATTTAGAATGCTTAAAAATTTTCAAATAAAGAAAACAAATGGACGGGGCGAATTTGCCGGTTCAGCTAATCTGTTATAAATGTTAATCGACTCAGTTTAATTTTGTGAGCCAAGCCTGGACCGGTTTGAACGCTTCCGGTTGCATTTGAAAGCTGTATTATTTCTAAAGCTGCTGTATTATTTCTAAAGCCAAAACGGTTTATTCAATTGGTACAATATCTCCAGCCCGTTCAGTAGATCGTAATATTGTGCTTCCGGAAAGAATATACATTGTGAGAAAATAAGGGTATTTTTTGGAAAAACCCAAAAATGTAATTAAAAATTAAATATCTCGAAAAACTCGCTTTTTATAAATCTGATTTTTTTTGCAAAAACTACACGTTATAAGCTAACTAAAAATATTTAACAAAATTTGGAAAAAATGAAAAATAAAAAAAAAATCGAATCAAATAAAATATCAAATGAAACAAATTTTTTTATAACTTTTTTTTAGTTTTTTTTACAGTGTATATTTTTTTAAGAATAAAATTATTTTATACAACTTTGCCGAATATACTATACCAATCAAACAAACCGTTCAGATGCTCAAAATATACTTTTATCATACTTAGACAATCCGCGCGAAACATAATCTCAAAACTTGATTTTTTTTTCTTCGTAAATAACTGTCAAAACTTGATGTCCTGGGTTTTGTGCTGACATAAATCAAACGTCGCGACTATTTCCTTTTGACTATTTGCTATTTCCTGTGTTGAGTTTTTCCAATGATAAAAATATTTTTAGCATCTTAACGGTTTGTTTGATTGGTATAATATCTTCGGCAAAGTTGTAGATAGTAATTTTGTCCTCCAAGAAAAATATACACTGTGAAAAAAACTGAAAAAATCTAAACAAAATATTTTATTGTTTTATTCCAAAACTTTAAGTTTTTTTCATTTTTTATTTCTTTATGTTCAGTTGAATATTTTAGTTAGCTTATAACGTGTAGCTTTTGTGGAAAAAAATTAGATTCATAGAGAGTGAGTGTTCAGAGATATTAGTTTTTAATTATATTTTTTTTGTTTTTTTTTTTCTAAAACATACCCTTTTTTCTCACAGTGTATATTTTTTCTGGAAGCACAAAATAACTGTCTACAACTTTGCTGAAGATATCGCACCAATCAACCAAACCGTTTTGGCTTCAATTTTTTTCCAGTTTTTTGGGAACCTTCAGCTTTTTCGTTGCTCATTTCTCCATGATCGGACAGCCATCAATGTTTAGCATGTCTTTTGTAGTTTTTATGAAAAAAAAATCAGATTTTTCAAAAATGAGCTATTTGGATAATTGATTTTGAATGTTTGTTCCAACTTTGTTTTTTTAATAGTGTTTTTTATTTGAGCGACATCAATACCTTCTCTACATAGCATTTCATTTCTTTTGCCCATACAAACTTCTATGCAAAGTTTCAGCCAAATCGAAAATGACAATTTAAAAAATATATGAAAACTGGGACATTTTTGGTGGAATTGTTCCTTGGCGATATTGTGCCTATAATGCTTTTTTTGTTCAAAAAACATTTATTTGACACGGAACAAGCGTAATTTTACTTCCTCAAAAACAAAATCCCAAAAAAATCTCTCAAATTCAACAATACCTACGCTACTATAATGAATGATTTTGTCTTATTTATTTCTAATTAAATCAAACTTATTATATGAATCTTTCTCTACAAATAAAATGTGTGAAAAGTCCTTTTGGTTTTTTTGATGACAAGTTTTTTCATTAACCTACCAACAATTACATTCACTGTATTACGAAGACAGCTAATATACGTATATTATTTGTTGAAAATGAAATATATCATCTAACAATATTAAAATATAAAAGCAGATTCTGGATAAACCTTAGTATATGGACAAAAAATTCCGGCGAATGCTTGAAATTTTTTTGTCCATTACTCTTACTCTTTTATAAATTTATATTTTTAGGGAATTTACTCTTTAAATGTTATACTGGTCACGATCACTTAATGAAAATGAATTGAAAATACATTTTTAAACGCGTTTTTCAACAATTTTTTTACATGTATCCGTTTTTAAGATATTTTAATATAAAGCTTTAAAAATTCAGATTTTCATGAAGTACGCTTTTTCGTAAGTTATTTGTAGTTCTCCGACAACAAACATAGATTTATTAAAATATTTAACCGATATAACACAATTTATTTTTTGACATCAAAGAGTTCATTTTTATAAGAAGTTGCTTTATAACTTCTAGTTTCTTTGAAAAAAATTCAACACTTTGTTTTTGTAAATTAAAATTTAATTTTTTTTTTGAATTTCCAGATCATTTGGCATGGAAACGCTCTAAATTAGATTTTAAATGATTGTATATCAATTCTATGCTAAAGAATAAGCAGTACAAATCATATTGATATTGCATGTATAATAGCTATGAGAAAGTTCGTGAAAATTCAATGGAGAAAAATATCAAAAACTAACCTTTTCTTGTTTATTCATTTGTATCTTGAACTTTTGTTCCATTCAACTATGCATCATTTTACTCAAAATATCATAAATTTCAATTGAATCCAACACAAAAAATTCAATTTTTATCATTTCGCTAAAATCACAGTTTTTCCAAATTCATGGTAATTTTTTTTTTAACCGTGATAAAATTAAAAAAGTACTGTACTACATATCGAACTCATTTTAATCACGTTTTTCGTTTCAGGACAAAAGTAATCATATATTAGTTTAAAAAAAAAATCACAATTCTTAGTGTAAATACTGAAACTTTATGATATTGCATTTAGGCCTTAAAAATGACCACTATTATGTTCAGTCAAAGTTCAAACGTTTTGTGAGGGGTTTTCTATGTTATTATTTCAACTCAATTTAGTCTTTTTTCACGCGGTTCCATAGAAATTTGGAACGCATCCCCCGCGTAAAAAAAAACTGACTGTAAACTATTTTCCCGAAAACCACAATAGAAACGTTGTCTTAGAATCCACTTTTTTTTTGTTCACACAAAGTAATGAGTCTAAGCAACTAAAACTTCAGCTCAAAACGTGCATTTCTAACTCTTATAGCTTCACCTGCGCTATGTGTAGTCCTTTCAATATATCTATTTTTTAAATAATTAAAAAGCAAAAAAGTTCTGCGGTAAAGCCATCTGGCAATTTCACATTCAGTAACGCCACGCCCTGAACTTGTCAGGACCACTTTGTGTTTCTGTAGTAAAAAGTTAAAGGGTATGTGCTTGAGTGCACAAACGTAGGCTTGCCGTGGGACTATGGTGGGTGTAAAAAATTTAAATCTGCCATAGCCATAGTATAACACACCAAACATACAAATACCATACACAAAAATCCATGAACATTTCACAAAAAACCACATAAACCTGTCATAAACCACAGCATACAAATACCAATACCCACATGAACTGCCCATAAATGCATAACAGTTACATGTAATTTCTCATCACTTTTTGCTTAAACTTCAAAAACTTTTTCACATACCCGGTGCTGCACGCTTTTTGTTGCTAAATTGATTAGAAAAATATGAATTTTGGTCAGTCCCATGTTACAAATAAAGTCGAAACGAGCTTAGTGCTGAAAATAACTAGCATAAAATTATACTCACTATCATAAAAATACCAATTGAGGTACTAATAGGAAAAATAATTAACTTGTTGCCTAATGCAAGTATTCTGTCATAAATATATTTACCTCGGATAAATGCATTTTTGCTCACACATGTTATACACACATACACGTAATACACACACACACCAACACACACACACATACACACACACACTACACACTACACACGCACACATTACTCACACGCACACACTACTCACACGCACACATTACTCACACGCACACACTACTCACACGCACACACTACTCAGACAGACCCACGCTACTTTCACACACACACAAACACAGGCACACAGATACACACACGCACGCACGCACACACATACCCACACACGTTACTTACACATACACACACGTTACTTACGCATATACACACGTTACTTACACATACACACACGTTACTTACACATACACGCCATTTACACATACACACACACACACAAGCTATTCACACATCCACACACACACACACACCCACACGGTACTCAGACACACACGCTTGATATACGACACACCATACCTCCACTATCGGCAGCACCCAAACGGCTTCCAAGTCTTCCAATTGTCCCTTCCCCCCAGTGCCAATTTCGGGCTGTATTCCTTCCAACTGGTGGGGTCCAAGTCAGATCTCAGATCGAAGGGAAGCCGAACTATTCGCCTTGACGGTCGACCAGGGGATGATCTTCTCTCAACACGGAATGTCCTTTTATAGCGTCACTCAGTGTGGGGAACTTGGGTGATTGGGGGGAGAATTTTAGTATTTTGCTATTTCCTGGGCCAACCGTTTTATGATAAATAAACCATCCTGAGGTTGTTGGGAAAGTTCCTCAACCAACGCCTGATTGTAAACTTGTGTGCTGTCCATGACAAACCATTTTTGCACACTCATGGATCACGGACTACCAATCATCCGGGTGGTTAAAAAAATTAGCAATATAAATTTTCAGTTTCCCGGCATCTGAGATCAGCTTGATATAGTGAAATTCAACGCTAAACAATTCGGGTATTCTTCCGCTAAACAGTATATCAGGGACCACTAAGTGTGTTCCGAAACCATCTCTGTTCGCCAAACTGGCGTCTCACCTAATTCGGTGGAAATTTTATTCGCCGCACTCCGGCTGATATAAGCCATTCAGTTGAATGATTTGCCATTAAAGCAATTGCTGTGTGATTTGTTGATGGTTGATTAAAAACTCATTCAGGCGTTCCGCCTGCTTAATACTACCGGCAATTTTCCAGCGGCTCCTCGAAACCATCGGCCTACAAACGTTTAGTTTTATTAGGGTTATAGTTATGAATAATAGAAAAACTTACGTCGCCTCGCCGTGTTGATCCCGCGGTTCATCCATCCTTCCTTCATGTATTCTTCACCCATTGCACTTATGTTTATTAAAAATCTCACGAAAAATACGAAACGGCAATAATTTATTAACTGGAGTAAAAAAATTTGACCGGATTTGTTTTGATTGAGTTGTCAAACAAGAGGAGCTAAAATTACACGACAAAGCGGTTAAGTCCAAAACTACTCAAAAACAAGTACTCGCCTCAAAGTTTGGGTTGAAACTACCCAACCTGAAGATCGAATTTTCACCCAACTACAAGCTCGAGAGCCGAACATCAACGTTGAGTACTTTCGAACTGCTTTTTGGGTACTTTCAGTTTTCAGTGTATGAGAAAGTCTAGTTCTCCAGACGTTTGACAGGTGGAGGAGGAAATGTTAGCAAAAACCAAAAAAACCAAGAAAACGGATGAAGGCTGGTTTCATGATACCACAGAACAGATATGCAACTTCGAACAAAACTCTGCTGCAAATCCTAGCCCACATTTTCGCATTCGTTTTTCGCTATTCCATTCTACATTGATTTTACAGTGCATCGTTGAAACTGTTCGCTCCAATAGTTTGAACATGCAACAAACATGCTCCATGCTCCAATGACCAGACAAAAAGGTGATCTTGAATCTATCAAAATCAAGTTAAATATTTTCGTTGAAGTTGGAATCTGAATCTCTCGACTAACGGCAATAATTTTTTTTCTCGTACCGTTTATTAGACCTAACATTGCGAGTAATGCATATCAGACGCGCTATACACAGCACTGCTTGTGACATTAGGTACCAGTAAAAAAAACGATTGTCGTTAGTCAAGATATTTGGTTTTCAACTCGGGCAACAATGAAATTCATTTTAAAAATATGTACATAAAAACGATGCACGTATGCGATAGTGATGGGAAATATCGCCCAAAACAGACATCGATAACAATCGATAATTCCGGGGCTTTTATCGATATTATCGATAAGTATCGATAGTTTGACAGCTAACGTTTGCGGTAAAAAAATTTTTCAGATGGTGATGAAAAAAAACTATTTCAGATGGTGATGAAAAAAAACTATGACATATAATTGAGTTGGATAAATTTCCCATGGAAGGTTATCATGTTAGCTTCCTCACAAAAAAATATTACGTCCTTGCGTGCAGCCTTCCGGCAGTTAACCGGAACATTCGCCATGGCGGACTAAAACATGCGTGTAGCCATGCTTTTAAGCTCTTTCTTCGTTTTTTTATTAATTCCTCCTCCGTTTTCGCGACAAAATTGTTGGAATAGATCTTGCGCTTCAAGTTTGTCCAGAAATTCTCGATGAGAAGCAGGTGGGGAACATTGGGCCGATTCGCCGACTTCGGTACCACATCGATGTTCAGCCGCTCCATCTCCTCCAATGATCGCTTCGAGTAATTGGCCGACGTCAAATCTGGCCAGAACACCGTGTCTTTGCGCTTATGGTATTTCTTGATGAACGACTTCTGTCAGGCACTTCGTACTATAAATTTCCGTGTTTACGGCCAGCCCGGAGCGAAAGAAGAGCAACTTTGACATCCCTTTCTCACTGATTGTCAGCCACAGCCGCACCTTCTTGGGGAACTTGGTCTGTGAAATAAACTTTACCTCGGTGCTCACTTCCTTCGTGGGGGAGGTAAAATACGAAGAGCCCTGCTAGTCGTTGCCATCCAGGGTGAGATAGGTCTAGTCGTCCAGTACCACTGTCGCGTCGCGATTCGCCGAGAAAATCGACTTGACCATTTTATTCCACCGCTGTCGCTGCATCATTGCCTGCAGCTCCGAGACCAGTGGACGGGACTGCCGCTTCCTGCATGTATGTCCATGTTCTCCAGATGCTTTTTCACTGTTTTAGAGCATGCACCAACCTCTCGGCCAAGTGCACGCAGCGATTTAGCCAATTTTCCCTCGGTCTTCCTCTTCAGCATCCTTTGAAGCTTCTTGTCGCTCAGGGTCGTTGGCCGTCCGGAACCGGGCTTCCTTTCGATGCTCTGATCGTTGTCCAATAGTGTCAAGATGTTGTAGATGCCAGAACCGGCATACCCGGCGTCCACAAAGTGCCGCACGATGTTCGTTTTTGACGCGGCGAGGTACCGTTTTTGAACGCGCACACTTCTGTACGGAGTAGCTTCACTTTTTTCGTCATCACAGTTAGAGTTTGACTGATAGAGCTGTCAATTTTTTTTGCTAACTCATGGGTTACTATGATTGATGATGCATGAGTAGTTTCGTCAGTGCGATTGAAGGTAAACCCATGAAAAATCGGCAATTTTTGTCCATTTTTTTACCGCAAACGTTATTGGACAAATGCAATTTTACTATATAAATTTGTTAAAAACAGAGACAGAAATGGCCCAAACAGAATAAATACGTTTGCGTTGCGTTGACATCAATGTGACAGTAAATGTATGGGCTAACTGTCAAATTACCGCAAACGCAGCCGCAACGTATTCATTGTGTTAAGACCTTGAATGACAAATCTTACGATACTGCGAATGAAAATTTAAACAACCGGAGGAGTTAAACAGTTTGTTTTGGAAAGTCTTCGGGTTTTACGCCGGGAGTGCTTTCTACGGAGTAGTTTCAAGCTGAAGTTCATTTTGAAGGTTGTATAATAAGGGAAATAATTGAAGCAGGCAAAATTCTATCAATTTTTGAATGGCCAGAACTTCACGAAAAATGAATCAATTCTGAAAAACTGTCCTAGTTTCCTAGTATTACTTGGGAACTGGACGTGACCAAGGGTCACTGGAAATGTTTCGGATTTCCGGAGTGTGTGCCAAAGTGTACATTTTTGCAACGCGTAGAACTTTTTCTGGCATTCTGTTTCACCTAGGTTTATATGTTTTCAATAAATCAGAATTTATTTCGGGTTCATTGGTAACCAAAGAATGAAAATTCGCCAAGGAATCATCGAGGTATGAATTTATTAGGTATGGGTGTTGATTTTGGCGGTTTTTTCCCTGTTGGGTACTAATTTTCTTTGAGCTTGCAGCACTCTAGCAGAATTCAATCGAACATTGTGGGTGTGTAGGTCTTATTAAACAAAGCAACTTTGCAATCTTGCGTTTGAAAAGTTATCTGGATTAAAAAGGTCAGGATTTAAAAGGTCATTTAAAAAGGTCAGATTATTTTCACGCGGATTTTCTCTAAAAGGTTATTTATGCAGATTTTCAAATTTACGTGGTTTTTTACGCGAATTTTTGAATTAAAGCGGTTTATCAAGCGGATTTCTGTATTAACATGTTTTTTTCACGAGGCATGTATCCCCCGCGTAAGAAAACCTAACTGTATTTGAACCCTTTTCTTATGAATACATATATCTTAGTAGAAATTATCTGAATTTTACTTCAAAAATATAAAAAAATGAGTTAAAGATCCTACTCTGAAAAACATATAATTTTAAAAATAAAAAAAGGATTTTAGAAAATATCGGTGATCTCAAATTTTTATAAATGAAGTATTTTAGATAGACAATTTAGTTGCCTAAAACGTTCTATGCGTTGCAAAAATGTACACTGTGACACACACTCTTGAAATCCAAAACATTTTCGGTGTAGGTTGGTCACACCAAGTTCCCAAATAATACTAATATAATACTGTTTTCCAGTGAAATGAAACCGGTCATCAAAATTGATTCATTTTTCGTAAAGTTCTGGCCATTCGAAATTCGAGAGAATTTTATTTATCTCAATTATTTTGTCTACCCCCTGTATAAACCAGGATACTTTTTTGGCGAAACAATTTCGTTGATTTGGATTTTTAGTGGAACTAAAAATTGTTTGTTGGGTAACAGATACTTTAAACTTAAACAGTTCCAAGTTAAACTAAACAATTACCAGAGAATTACCAATAGACTGTCGCTAGACATGTCCATCATATTATAAGACTTGGCAAGCCAAAGAAAATGCATTTTAT
Source organism: Wyeomyia smithii (assembly GCF_029784165.1). NCBI lineage: Eukaryota > Metazoa > Arthropoda > Insecta > Diptera > Culicidae > Wyeomyia > Wyeomyia smithii. Next base: position 128,619,648 of record NC_073694.1, read on the forward strand.
TATAATTTCGTATCATTGCTTTTTATCGGATGGTGCAAAAAGTTTGGATATTTTTTTAAAGTTCTCCAGTACTAAGTTGTCGAATTCATCTGTTCTTAGGAAACTAAATACTATAAATACCTTTTTAGTTACCATTATTTCTCAGAAACTCAGTGACACCCGGGGCGAACCTTTACACCACCCCCAACAATGCTAAATCTTGTCGAATAACAGCACCCAACAAATACCTAGCGGCAAAAGCAACTCCTGGGGTACGGTAGGTGAGGTCTCCTTCTTTTGGGTCTCCTCCAGTAACCAGCCGCACTGACTTGTGCTCACCCTTATAACATCGATAATTATCGTTAACGTCAAAAAATTAACGATAATATCGATGACCAGCATTTATCGATATTATCGATAAGTATCGATAAGTTTCCCATCACTAGTATGCGAGTGCTACTGTACGATTACCATGAAAAGGCACTCTCGCTATAGCATTACCGGAGAGAACAAAAAATTCTCTCGACAAAAGTGCGGTGAGAGTTCGCATTCGCACAGTCTTTTCGCTTTTTGGTTTTGTATGAGAACAAGAGAGGCCGAAATAATTCTTTACCACGAGCTAGTATGAGTAGTATAAATGTAATAAAATTTTGAGTGTAAAATGCGTTCTCTCCATCGCTAGATGTCGATACTTAAAATAAATAGATTTTGTCTCGTTTTTGGTTCTTCAGTTGAACAGATGTGATGATACTCTTGGAGATTCTCGTTAAACTTGTTTTGTATTTGTAATACGCTTTTAAATCTGAAATGTTACTTGGGTATGAATATGTGTACGTATTTGCATTAGCATTGGGCGATACGACGGAGAGTATCGATACTTCAGAATCGATACCCGAAGAACCACAAGTATCGAGATACTCAAAATATCGGACAGAAAGTATCGATACCAGAAGTATCGATACAATAGCTGAGATCACTTTTTGAATTTTTGATATTGTTGTTCCAGTTGAAAACCGAAATACCTACTCGCGACTTTCGATTTTTTTACCTTATGCACAATGCGCATAGTGTCGCATCTAGTGTGCTGTATTGCGCGTCAGATGCGCTATACAGCGCACTAGATGCGACATTCACAATGCGCAATTGTGTATAAGGTTAAAAAATCGAAAGACGCGAGTCATTATTTCGGTTTTCAACTGAAACAATAATACATTTACTGAAAACCAGTAATCGATTCAGTGATTCGCGAAAATACAGCAAAACTATTTGCTGAACAGAAAACAGTAAATGAATGTTTGCTGGAATCCAGCAAAAGAATTGATATGTCAAAAAATTTACGTCAAGCTGTCATTAGTAAAACGCGCCAAATCGCTGTGCAGCTGGTACGCGATCATCGCTAAGCTCCTGATAGCGAATATGGGACCATAGCTAAGTCCTTGTTGGGCTAGATGAACTTAAAAGTTGAAATGATAATCAAACATCTCTAGTTCAACAGTAATTTGCCTATGATCCGATGGGCGGATGGAAGCTGGTGCCTGACGGCAACATGGTTCCCTTGAACTAACTGGTTAACCAGCAAATAGATTTATGCTTTGTTGAATGAACAGCAAAGTGTCATAGCTGACAACCAGCAAGTTGTATTTCGTTTTACTGAACATGCAGTAAACGACCAGACCGATGTCATGACAACTGTTTCCTGAAGCCGCCGCCGATGATGATGGCGCTAGTGTTGAAAATATGATCATAAGCTCTGTTCATTGTGCCGCATGTGTTACTGTACGGATTTTTTGCGTGCTTCTAACTATATTGAATGTAGGGCTCTCCAGAACGTGATGAAACATGTTTGAACGTGACCATTTATGTCCTGCACAAAATCCTTAAAACGTTCAAAACGAAACAGTCATTCTTCGCTTTATGCATTTCTACACACCACTTGCAGCCACAGTTGATCTCGCATGGACGGAGCTTATTCGGCTGTTTCGCAAGCATTGACAGCCTCTTGACGTATAATTGAGCCAGAGAAAAACGGCTTCAAGCAAAATGTATGGGGATGACGTTCGTGACAGGGATGTGCAAACGACCTGTCACTTTTATGCAATTGAGCATCACTGAATAATTAGCAAATTTCATTTTGCTGAACAGATTGCTGGAAGCACAGCACACCAAAAATCAGCAAAATTTTGGTGGTTTCCAGCAATGGAAATTTGATGTGCCGACTTTTTGTTGTTTTTCAGGTATCTATCCGCATTCTCTAGAGCAGCATGAATCAAATGAATTCACAAACAAATACATACAGGTAATGCAGAAATTCTGAGCTTTAGCAAACAAATGAATTAAACATCTTATATCTTCAAGATTTGTATTCACTGGCCCAATGGGCTGTGAAGCTCCCGTCTTATTTGTATAAATTATTGACACACTTCCATATTAATTGATGAGGAAGTTGATGACATGAAAAAGTTAGATATGTCAGCGAAAATAAGATAGTGAAGTCTACCGCTGAATTTTTCTAACTAATAAATATTGCAATTTTATTTTTCACTTGTACTCTAACTTGTGTCGACGGAAAGCATGAGTTAGTTTCCGCTTGCCAATATTCGATCTGAACAGTGTAACCAGAAAACTTATATTTGTTTTTAAAATACAGTCAAATTTCGCTCGTTGGGCTATGTTTAGTTGGGCTACGTTTTAGTTGGCCTTCCGCTAGCCCAACTAAATCGAAGCCAAACATCATTTCTGATAACGTTGAATTTCGTTTGAGGGGTTTGTGGATGCATTTTAACGCAGAAAGTAGAATTAATTCAAATAAAAACAAATGAAGCTGAGAATAAATGTGAACAAACAATATTTTAATCAATTGTCAGAGAAACAATATAAGTTTTGTGGCTTAATACGGCAACGTAGAGCTATGCCTATTTTTGAAAGTATTTGTGAACACGTTATTATTGAGCACTCCTTTTTGGCTTTAAATGTGTGGCTTAAGTAAAACAAATTTCGAATTTGGCCCTATGCTGCGTTTGGCTTAGATTTTGACAGTTCGTTTGGCTCACAACATTCTCTCTATCTATTTCTCCATCTAAGTTTTGCAAGTGCAAATAGACTTGTGCGATATTTATACTGACAGTGGCAGCTTTTCAGTGGTTCCAGCTCTTATGGTCCGTAGGCATAGAACAATATCGATACAAATATCGCGATTTTCAGTATCGATACGGTCGACTATCGGACGCCTGTGTATCGATCCAAAAAATCGAAGTATCGTCTCGAAAGTATCGACATTTCCGATACCGATACAATATCGCCCATTGCTAATTTGCATATGTGTATATTTTGTGTATGGTCACAGTTTTATTGCAGGGAAGTTTGAAGAGCTAAATTCACAACAATGAAAAATATGTTTCAAATTCCTTTCTAGGTAATAATTCCTGAGCAACATTCTAACGAAGCTGGAAATAAAAGTGAAGACGACCAATTACCAGTTTTGATTGGCCTATCTGTTGACGAAATGATCGCAGTGCTTGATAGTATTCCAGCCAAAAATAAAAAGATAAGCGCTACACCCGCTGAAGAATGTTGGGATTGTGGACAACAGTTTCCTAATCTAAGCCGTAAGAAAAAACATAGGAAAACTTGTTTGGCTATTGGAACACCCGATTCTTTACGTAATAAAAATTACAAATGCGAAATTTGTAATAAAGAAATTAATACTCGCTCTGGTTATCGCGTGCACCTTACAAAAATTCATGGCAATACAGATGCATCAATCACGTTTTCGGAAGAACTGCAGCGATTACGAGAGCGTAAACGATTGCAGTGTCCATTATGTCCAAACAGATATCATCAAATTCATCAATTAAAATATCACATAAGAACGCATCAAAGTAAATTGCTGTGTGTTAAAAAGAACAAAAAGTCTTTGTTTCCTGAAGGAAAGCGCATATGTCCAATATGTGGAAAAAATTTCGAGCGAAATCCTTTTTACTTAGAGACCCACATGAAATTTCACCGAAAGGAAAAAGATTTTCAGTGCGATCAATGTGAAAAGGCGTATTTTACCAAGGTACCGTATAACATATTTTTAATGTAATAATCTTCTTATTGAATATGCTAATTTGTCTTTTAAGCATGATCTCAGAAATCATAAGAGTACAGTGCATTCTTCTCACACTCTTTTGTGCGGATATTGCGGAAAATCTTTTGGAACACGTCAAGCATTCACCCGTCACCAACTGATTCACGATGATTCAACAAATGCATATCACTGCACATTTTGTCCCAAAAGTTATCCGAATGCCGGTTCGCTCAAGTATCACGTTATGAAGCATACTGGAGAAAAAGGAAGTCGATGTGAACTTTGTGGCCATGAATTCCGATTTCGCTACATGCTGACACAACACTTAATACGTAATCATAACATAGAAATCGAAGGCGTAAAATTATATAAGAAGAAAAAAAACCACCGTCGTCTGACGAATAAAACTCACTAACAATAAAGTTTTTAGTGGTCTCAAATAATATGTTCGTATTTTTTGAAGTAGAATACTTCTCTCAGGAAGTTCGGCTACATAGGGATGTGAAATGAAAATCTAAAACCGAAAAAAGTGAAAAATATGTCCAATTTCAAATGCTAATAAATCGGTTAGTATTCGATGGATTTCCTTCGTTCTTGCAGCAATAGATTGGAAAATCTTCTAAGATTCTTCCCAAAATAAGATAATTGTAATTTTATTATTCACACTATTGTACTATTGAAAATAGTCAAGCCTTGTCAAAACGAAAAATTCGACCTCTGATTGGTCGTTATATGCTTGCTTCCCAAGCACGGTCGACAGAATCATATACCTTGCAATTGAAAACATGCTATTTGGCTTATATAAGAGCCTGTTTCAGCCGGAGCCGCTCATAATAGTTCTAGACAGCGACAACAGCAGTCGTCCTTCCTTAGCAGCAGCACTAGCCCTGTGGTTGGTCACCACGTCTCAGGAGCAGCGCGGTTTTTCTCAGCGTGTGTCGCCAGACAGCCATTATTCCCCCCGTGTTGGGGCAGCATGATAATTGCCATCAGGAAATCCAATTTCGGAAATCAAAATACCTTTTTTAAGGAAAATAAACAAGTCATTGAAAGTTAATAATTTTTGTCAACGCAAGCAAGCATTCTGTGTTGCATCCTGGCAATTCAAATTTGTCGCACCCGTCTAATTTACTGAATGTGAAATAGCTTCCACAGTGCATGTTGTCCGTGTATCTTAATTCCACCAATGTTAGGGCAGCTCAAAGGTTGTAATAAGCAACCGATTTTGAACCGCAACATGCTTTTTTCAAGGCAAATAAAAAAATAATTGAAGGTTAATAATTTACTGGCACCAACACAAGCAGACATTCTGTGCGGGATGCAATCAAATTCTGTTGTAGTTGTCTAATTTTCACTTTAATTAGTAAACCCCCCACTGTAGGGGCAGCGCAAAGGCGCGATCAGCATAACCGACACTGAATAATCAACTGCCCTGTTAGTACGCATTCACAAAAGCAGTTAGTTCGACTATGCAGAGCTAATATGAAGTCGATTCAATCAATCAGTATAAACAGAATTTCGTCGTCTCCCAGCTGCCAAGTTGCAACATGATGCAAAACGCAACAGCGAGCAAACGAAATCGCTAGATGTTACAAACCGCAATAAGATACGGGTGAAAACCGTTGCGTGTGTAACTGACACGCAAGCAGCCGGGTTAGTTTTCTTGTAAAAGTATTCTACTTCAACCTTGCGGTCGTGGCTTTGCATACAACCTTCTTGTGATTTTTTCTTCTAGTTGGAGAGCTACGCCGATGCATTCATTCTGTTTTGTTTTGTAGCGTTCAATCTCGTTGATAAAGTGAACAGTTGATAGCTATGACGGATATCATGTGATATCGCCTAGTTGATATCAAATGTCATACACCAAATTTCCCGGGAAAACTAGATGTATCGATTCCGTGATATCCTGGCTCACCAAGATCAGTGCATTTAAATAAAAATTATCAAAACGTCGCTGATAAACTGGCAGTTAAGGCCCGAATACACACACGGCGTGACAATGCCTTCTTGACGAAAATTGCGCCTTCTAGCATCCACCACCTTCTACTCGCGAACACAGATCGCGCAATCACGCCGTCTTTAGCTACGCCGTGTGCACACCTTCTTGTTGCCAAGCCTCCTAAAGTCTGTCTGTCGTCACACGGAAGGCGATAGCCGTGATGATTACAAGGTTTGCAGTAGGCGTGATCGGAAAACTCACAATTTTCGCAGTTTTGATTTTATTTGTTTTCGGTACGGTTTCAATTTGTTCTCGCTCTTGTGATATTTTGTGAAATGGAGTTTGTGGATGTGGATTCCTGCTGTTCGGATTCAGGCGAAGCGCTTGAGAGCTATTGCGATGCGTCAGTATATACTGCGCATTTGCCGAAAAAAATCAAGCAAACAGAAGCAGCAGCATCCTCTCGGAAATCGGTCGACAAGCGCGCTCATATAAACCGGGATAACTGGAACGACGAGTTGGTGGCAGCGCTGATAGCACAGGTGGAGTTGCATCCAGGTTTGTTTCTTCACATTGATTCGTTTCATTTACATTATTTTTATTTTACCGTCATTTTGGATGTTAATTCGCCCAGCTTCCGAAACAAAAACTTCAAAGATTCGGCGTGGGTAAAGGTTCACACTAATGGCAATATGATGAGCATCGGTGATGCCGAGTGTCGCCGCAAGTGGCAGCATTTGTGTAATAACAACAACAAACTAGCGAATGCATACTATAATGCCAAGTCAGGCGAATCGGCTAAAGGAACACCGAATTGGGTGCACTAGACCGCCATGGAGTTCGTCCGCCAGAATAGGGCAGCGTATAGGACGAGCACCGAATCGAATTTGGTAGGTTTTGTACTTTTGAGCAATTTCATTAACAAATGTCCGGATTTTATTGTATGTTTTTATGTCATTCTTAACCCGTTGTTTCGCTCCTTAGGAAGTTTCCGACAGCCAAAGTGTGCTGAAGGTGTAACAGTCCAACAACGATGGCAAGGCCAAACGCGTGAAGCGGCCAGCGAGAACAGTTGAATCAACACCAATGCCAACGGCTACAGGAGAAGCACTGGAGAGGCTCGACGTAATTATGGAAGCGATTGGACAAAAAAACCAATCCGCATTTGGCTGCGTCGAAAGAATGGGCAACTAAACCAAATGTCTAGCGGAGCGTACGAAGTCAGAGATCAAGGCGATGTTGTCGAAATACTGATCACTTTCGGTAAGTTTGATATGCGCTCTTGCTTCGGACTCTATTTTCTCACTCAATGCAATTTGTTTGATCAAGGTCGCAGAGGAGGAAGAGACGGCAGAGAACCAGTATCGATTAGAATTGGCGAAACAAACAAATGCATCGTGATAGATTTCGTTGATCGAGGCGTAGGGCAACCCTTGTTTGTTTTGGGCGACGATTTGGAGAAACTCGATCTCAGCCGTCACACCAAGATCGTCGTGTTCAAAACGAACGGCGAGTTGCTGTCTGATCCGTCTCTCATTGGAGAAGTAGAAGTCGTAGTAGTCGCAGTAGTCAGTTCTAGAAGTTACTGAATTGCGTTCAGTAATTTTAGTTTTGCTGTAAACCAGTATTTCATTGATAAATTTACTGAAAACCAGTAATCGATTCAGTGATTCGCGAAAATGCAGCAAAACTATTTGCTGAACAGGAAACAGTAAATGAATGTTTGCTGGAATCCAACGAAAGAATTGATATGTCAAAAAATTTACATCAAGCTGTCATTAGTAAAACGCGCCAAATCGCTGTGCAGCTGGTACGGGATCATTGCTAAGTTCCTGATAGCGGATATGAGGCCATAGCTAAGTCACTGTTGGGCTAGATGAACATAAAAGTTGAAATGATAATCGTACATCTCTAGATCAACAGTAATTTGGCTATGATCCGATGGGCGGATGGAAGCTGGTGCCAGGAGCCAGGAAATTGATTTATGCTTTGCTGAATGTAAAGCAAATTATGATAGCTGACAACCAGCAAGTTGAATTTTGTTTTACTGAACATGCAGCAAACGATGTCACTTTTATGCAATTTAGCATTACTGAACAACAAAACTATATTCAATTACAGATTTCTGAACTTATTTTGATCTAAATGCTTCAATATGGCAATGATGTATTCGATATGTATGTGGTCTAGTGTATGAAAAAGTTTCGAAAAATTGTTGAACCAAACACTGTTCATTCACTTGGTAAGCAAAAACAGTGTAAACAAAAAAAAAGTTGCCCCCCTGCCCCCCCTAAAAGTTGACATTGGTGCAGAATTTTGTTTTCAATAACTCTAATAGGACAAAACGACATCTTCAGCCCATAGAAACATCTGTGTAAAGTATCAGCCAGATCAAAAATAATTGATTGAAATGCTTGCGCTATGTTGCGTGGAATTGCACAGGTTTTTCAGTTGATCCACCAAGGATATTGCAGCGGCAAAAGTACCGGGTAAATCCGCCTGCATCAACAAGCTTGGAGTATTTGAACCGAGCTGTGACAATTCCTTACCTTGATTCTCTTGTAACCTCACTGGAAACACGGTTCGATGAAGATAGTGCACCTGACTACGCGTTTTACTTGCTGCATCTCGCTTACGTGATACGCATGTCGTTGGAAGATTTCAAGTGCAAAACCGAAAATTTCGTAAATTTTAATGAAGTTGACAATTTTGTCGGAGAGGTGGAAGTTTTGTATTGACATTGCAGCAGCATGAGAGCAGACCGTAAGAACTTGGAAGAGTTGGATCTTATAGACCTGCTAGCTAAAGCCCGTTCTTTCTTCCCTGCGACTGAGAAAGCTGTCAAAATTGCACTTGCTCTACCATGGAAACATGCACGATTGAATGCTCGTTCAGCACATTACGTCGGGTGAAAACCTGACTGAGATCAACAATATTTGAACAGCGGTTGAATGCTCACTGCTTGCTGAGTGTTCATCGACAGGTGGTCAACAACAATCGTGAAAAGACACATGAACCGCTTCCGGAACGTTTGACGTTTGATGCCCGAAGATTTTATTGAGAATCTTGACTGTGTCTTCAATCTTCACGTCCTTGAGAAGCTTTGACAGGATGTAGTTGAGATAGCAGCTGTGCGAATGGGTGTCCAGCTTTCAGAGAAGTGAACGTACCTTCGCCGCATCATTCAGCTGGCCTGCATCGTTCTCGAAGAGGTCCTGGTAGCGGTTAAACAACAACGTCCGAACGTAATTCCGTTTTCTTCGTCGAAGACAAACTCGATGATGTTCGAAAAGATGGACTCCAATATCTGCTCCGGGGTATGATACTGACGCTGCTGCCGCTGGACCGTTATCCGCTGTAAAATTTGGGCCATCTTGTGAATCATATCTTGAATTCCCGGTTGCGGCTGCTGATCAACTCTATCTTTTGCCATGTTCGTGGATTCTTGAGATCCTCATCGCCAAAATAATATGTCAAAAGGTTTAAATGAACTTAAGAGTTTTTAGTAAAAAACATCTATTTATTTTCGAGGTTGGACAAAGAATAATGAAGTTTTCCACTCTGATGTCAAGGAGAACTTTTCACTGGTTGCCTTGATGTAACAATCACTAAAGACTAGTATTTATTTCTATTTTTTAAAACACACTAGACCGTTACACATTTTATTTTCATTTTATGTCACCCACCAGAGATATTTCTTTTTTTTCGCCTCAGTGTTATTTAGTTTTTGCCACCCCCTCTGCTAACTTTGATAACCTTGGACATAAAAAGAATTCGAAATTTGTATCAGCCTAAAGTCGCTTTTTACGCGGAGGATACGTGCCGCGTAAAAAAACGCGTTAATTCCGGAATCCGCGTAAAAACAACCGCATAAAAAGCGACCTTAGTGTACCATTTTTTTTTACTTCTAAAATTTTGAAGAGCTCGCCCCCCCCCCTATTTGAAATTCTGGCTACGGCCATGTAAACATAAAATTTAACACCTTCACTGTTTTTGTAATGCATTTCATTATTCCTCATGATTTCCACCGTCACCATCAGTTATCCCGCATAATCAATAACCATAAACGGATGATAATCCATATGGTTTAAGGATACCCCATACCAGTGGCGTAGCTATGGTTTGGTGGGCCTGGTGCGGTAACAAAAATGTGGGCCCCCAATGAAAATGACTAAGCAGTTTTTTCTTTCATGAAAGAAATTGAGAGGAACAAAAAATTTAGTTTTTTATTTATACTTATTTATTCCGTTTTCCGCAAAACCGAAAATAAGGTTAATTTAGATACTCACTTTCCGTACTTTCAGAACTAGAACTTTCCGTACTTTCAGACTCAGAAATTATATAGTCACACGCGAACGCTGATCATTTCCCTAGCTCTAACATAAAACAGGTTAGAAACACAGCAACACAGATAGGGGAACTGTTCCATTATTCATCTCAACCCATAATTATAAAACGAAAACTCAATTGACAACTAGAAAAAAACCTAAATAAATCCACCTAGCGGTCAGACTCAGCCTTTCTCATTCAAACTTATCATTTGTAAAAATAGATTTACATGAATGCTTAAATCCAAAAAGGTATATTCACTCTTTGGGTTCTAAAATATTGATGTTGTAATTAAAGTATAAAATATGAAATTTGACGTAATGTTAGTGCTTCAGAAATAGCGAAATATAAGAAATGACTCGTAATTTCGAACAATTTAATCACGAGCGATACCGGGAACGTTCAAATAGTACGATACCACATTTAAATCATGTTGAGGCCATATATATTGTTCAAAGCAGCTTTAGTGTTGAATAGTCTTTGAATTTATTTTCTTTACAAAACTTTTGAACAGTTTTAAAATTTTCATGAAGTTTGTTATTTGTAAGTTTGAGAGATGACTCGTTTGTATGACACTAGTTATGTTCAAATAAGTCTTGCAATACTTGAGATAATAGACTTTTGCTGTTTTACAAATTAAATCATAACGGTTGCTTAAGTTTGATTACAATCAATTGAAAAGGGAACGTATGGGGGAGCCAAACTTTGAAACCAAGTGTTCAATCATAATTCATCAGTTAACCCTTAACTATCCCGTTCATTCAATATCAATATTGTTCAAATCTGTTGTGTAGTTTCTAAGATAATGAAGTTTAGTGATTTTCACATTTCGATACATTACAGACGAAGTTACATTCCGATTACAGCAAAATTCAACAGGGTGTTATGAGGCAGCTAGACCTTTCATTTGATACTAATTCTGTGGAAATCGGGTCAACCATCTCTGAGAAAAGTGAGTGAGCCCAAGTAGTCATCAGAATATGTTTCTTTTCATAGCTGGATTTCACATTTTTAAACGTTCGCAAAAAAATCATTAGGGTCTTATGGGGCAACAAGACTTTCCATATGACACTGATTTTATGAAAATCGGTCCAGCCATCTCTGAGAGTGAGATTAAACAGTCTCCAGAACACGTTTCTTTCTGTATCTTCTGAACCATATATTCAATCTTCATAAAATTCAAAAGTTGAGGGTTTTTAGGTAGATCGTTCATTTGAAACTAATTTTGTTCAAATCGGTTGTGTAGTTTCTGAGATATTGATGTTTCGTGGTTTTTACATTTTGATACATAACCTTTAAACTAGAAATCAGATTACAATAAAATTCAATATGGTTTTATAGGGCAACTAGACCTTTCATTTGCAATTGATTTCATTGAAATCGATTCAGCAATCTCTGAGAAAATCGAGTGAGATTGGGAGAGCGTTACACACACACACATGCAGAAAATGCTCAGCTCGTCGAACTGAGTCGAGTGGTATACGACATTCGGCCCTTTTGAGCACTTTTATACCTTTAGTTTTTGCAGTGATTGCTATACCTTTCTAGGAGAAAGGCAAAAAGTGAAATGATAGAAATGACTTTTAATTTCAACTTGAATCCCGAGCAAGGCCGTAAACATTGAAATAGTACAATATTAAATTTAAATGATGTTGAGGCCACATATTTTGATCGTAGCTATAGTTTTAAACAGTCTGCGGGTTTCGTTTCTTTCTATAACTTTCAAACCACATGTTTAAACATTATGAAATTCATTGTTTAAGGGTTTGAAAGCCCATTTATGTGAATTCAACTATGTTCATAGCTTCTGAGATATAAGAGCGTTTTTCACATTCTGACGCAGCGCCAAAACTAAAAGTTTGATTACAATGAAATTCAATAGCAACCTAAGCGGCGAATAGACCCTTCATTTGACACCAAGATAGAAAGAATCGGTCAGACCATCACTGATAAAAGTGAGTGCGAAAGAAAGGTGCACATACACACGTACACACCCGCACACAAACATATACACCTATACATGCATATATGCAGAAAATGCTCGATTCGTCGAACTGAGTTGAGTAGTATATGACATTCGGCCACTTCAATCATTTTTCTACCTTTTAATTAGCCAGTGATCGTTAGGAGAAAGTCAATATGTTTACTTTCATTATGTGATTTCACATTTTTATGAACAACGGACACAGTTACAATCCGATTGCAATGAAATTCAATAGCAACTTATGGGGCAACTAGACCTTTCATTTGACACTATTTTTGTGAAAATCGGTTCAGCCATCACTGAGAAAAATGAGTGAGTTTAAACAACCTCAGGATAACTTTTCTTTACATAACTTTTGCACCATATGTTCAATCATAACGAAATTCAAAAGTTAAGGGTTCTGGGGACAGCCCAATCTTTTGAAACCAGTTTTATTGAAATCGGTTGTGTGGTTTCTGAGATATTGGTGTTTCGTGATTTTCACATTTTGATACATAACCTCTAAACTAAAAATCCGATTACAATGAAATTCAATAGCAACCTATGGCGCAACTAGACCTTTCATTTGCAATTAATTTTATGGAAATCGGTCCAGCCATCTCTGAGAAAAGTGAGTGAGAAAAAAAAGTTGCACATACACACACACACATACACACATACATACAGAAAATGCTCAGTTCGTCGAAAGAAGTCGAGTGGTATATGACATTCGGCCATTGGGACCACTTTTATACCTTCGGTTTTTCCAGTGATTGCTATACCTTTCTAGGAGAAAGGCGAAAAGTATATTTTCTAACTAATCCATGGAATGGATTCTCATTAGTTCACTTTAGATATCTCATGAAGTAGAATCCTCAAAAACTTATCTAAAATCTGTGAATTTGTTGTAATAGGTAGTCGGGAATCTACACTGAAAAACTCATTTATTTCGATCATCTAACCAAGAAAAGGAAATCTACCCATTACAACGGAATTCATTCAGCAGCCAACCAAAGTTTCTTTCATCATTTGCGGACTACATTTTGTATTAATCACTAAACAAAATCACTCACTACACTAAGAATACTTTAATCCTCAAAATGTTCACCTTAAATTTCCGAAAACAAGCTGCGACAGCACTGCAGTAGACTACCAATTTGCGCGTAAACAACTACAGCGGATATCTAGGTAACCTACTATGACGGTATGCGCAGTGGTGGGCACCATTCCGCTAATTCGCTAATTAGCGACGCTAAAATTCAGTAAGCGATTTAGCGATTTCGCTAATTTTTGAGCTGGTTAGCGAAACTGTTAGCGTCGCTAAAATTTTGGCCTTCGAAACGCTAATCGTTAATTCGCTAAATTTTGTAGAGAAGCGACAATAGAAATATTTAGAAAAACTGTGAATTGCTGATGGCGTACGTAAATTGCTTCTGAAGATGAACATACTTTACTGCGAAAGTTACTTTTGTCAGTTTTTTACCCTAGAATGGAGTTCCAGTTATCGTACAAGCCACAGGAGCATTTTGAAGAACAAGCACAAGGTCTAGATTGAATTTTCGGCACACCAAGAACCTTGGTAAATTGCAATGCGCTTGAAATTATGACAACTTTGGTTCTACTTTTTCGATTCAGATAATAATTGAATTTTTATGAAAACATTTCTAAGAGTATCTATTTTCAATACAAGCTAAATAACTTTTGTTATTCTTGTTTTTACAAAATCAAATATGAATACCGTTTCGTGAACCTCTAACTGTAACTAGCTTTAAAAAGTAATTGTTTTCGTTTGTTTAACCCAAAAAGATCAAAGTGGTCCAAATCTTACACAACACGAGCAATAAATATAGCGATATGACTGTTTACATATTAAAAAGTTAGCGATTAGCGAAAGTTTCGCTAATGTGGGTTTAGCGTTTAGCGTTTAGCGATTATCGAGCTAAATTTTCCGGTTAGCGACTTAGCGATTAGCGTTGCTAAATTTTCGATTAGCGGTGCCCACCACTGGGTATGCGGCTACGTATATTAACAAAGTGATTAACTGTGTGATGAACACGGGAGTGTCGTGAGATGAATAATTAAGAAGTGGTTTAGGTTTTGAGATGAGTATGGGAGTGTTGTAAAAAATAGTTTGTTTTACAAAATTCAGGATAAAACTAACGAAGTTTACCAAATTTCCATTGATGGGCGATTCTATGAGAGCATGTAATCATATTTTGTTTATTAGTTCAACGATTTCGTGTAAAACTGGTGTTTACTCCATGCATTCTTCGTGAACGTCGGCCTAATGAGATGAATAATTCAACAAATACCCAGACAGCGTTTTCAGCATCGCAAAAAATCGCTCCTTTGTTACGTGTTTCATCGTTGCATCGAATGTTTTCTGCGATCGGAAAACATTAAACTTCGGCGTCAGCCGAATTACAAATCATGTTAAAAATGAACATCGGTATCACGTTTACTCTGTCCGTGTGGATCACGAGGGCAGAGTGGCGAGCACAAATACATGAGGTTGAGTTCAGATGGGCATGTCGACCGGTTCGGTGTTCGCAAGATTTTGGGGCCCCTTTGAGTGGTGGGCCTGGTGCGGACCGCACCAACCGCACCCCCCTAGCTACGCTACTGCCCCATACGGTCAGGACTATAACCCGAACTAGTTGTTAGGCACGTTTTATGGTTATTGATTATGCAGTATACGAGTCGAATGAAAAGGGTAGTCAACATTGCGATTTGAGAAGAGATCCGGCACCTCTGACACGTGAAACCTGGTTGCCAAATTGACGTTTTTTTTCATCGCTTATCTCTCTCTCTCTCTGAGATCTCTAGTCCTGTCCTTGGTGTGTATAGAGTTCTCCAGGCGCGTTTGTATAAGTGCGATGTATTCGATTTTTCTTTGTTAGCTGTAAGAATTTTTGTCACCTGTGAGAACTGTCATCTAAGAGAGAATAAAAAACTATCGAGTTTGATTCACGCTCTCACAAATTTCGATATAGAGTTCTCTAAGCGAAAACACACGAACACTACGACACGGCCCGCTTTACACTGTATATTGAAATTTGTGATAGTGTGAACCAAACTCGGTAGTTTATATTCTCTCTTTTAGATGACAGTTCTCACAGGTGACAAAAAGTTCTTACAGCTAACAAAGAAAAATTGAATACATCGCACTAATACAAACGCGCCTGGAGAACTCTATACAGTGTAAAGCGGGCCGTGTCGTAGTGTTTGTGTGTTTTCGCTTGGAGAACTCTTTCGGGTCAGAGATGCCAGACTTTTCTTTGACAAATCTGTATAATACATAAAAAATGTCTGTATAAGTCTGTATACCGCTACGAAAAAAAATTACCCTTACATAAGGTATGTTTAGACTATCTGATTTATTCATCTGATTCGAGCTGATTGCTCGAAAATATATCGAATGCAATGTTGGTTTACGTTTACACCTATTCGATGTTGTGATTCGACATGCCGTTCGTTTCTATTTTTCGTTCGACTCCAAGAATATAAAGGGTGATTTTGTAAGAATTTGGTTTTGCTTTAAAAAACGCATAAAAATTACAAAACTGTATGAAATCTTTATTTGAGCCGATAAATTGGTTTATGCCATTTACTTTTTAAAGATAATTTCATTCAAATGTTGGCCCTGGCTACGTTTTAAATAGTCCATACGAAAAGTCCAATTTTGGGTCACTTTTTCGAGCATTTCGGCTGGTATCTCGCGAATAACGCTACACGCGTTGTTGTTGTTGTAACGCTACACGCGTCTCGCGAATAACGCTACACGCGTTGTTGTCTTCCAAGGCTGGAATTGTTGTTGGCTTATCCGCATAGACGAGAGACTTAACGTAGCCCCACAAAAAATAATCTAGCGGTGTTAAACCGCATGATCTAGGCGGCCAATTCACCGGTCCATTTCGTGAGATGAATTGCTCACCGAACTCATTCCGCAATATGTCCATTGATTCGCGCGATGTGTGGCACGTTGCTCCGTCTTGCTGAAACCACATGTCAACAAGACCCAGCTCTTCCATTTCCGGCAAAAAAAATCAGAAAACATCGCGCGATAGCGAGCGCCATTGACCGTAACGTTGCGATTTTGATCATCTTTGAAGAAGTACGGACGAATGATACCTCCAGCGTGTAAACCGCACCAAACCGTGCATTTTTCTGGGTGCATTGGCGATTCTTGTATTTCCTCTGGTTGCTGGTTAACTAGAAATGAGCTTCGTCACTGAACGCAATTTTTCGGTAAAAAAGTGGATTTTTGGCAAGTTGTTCTCAGGCCCAAAAATTCGATTATTTGTAAGCGTTGTTCAGGCGTCAGTCTGTTCATGGTGAAATGGCAAACCAAACTGAGTACATTAGACTTTGACAGCAGTTAGAATTCCCGCGTGAACTGTCAAATCACCCTTTAGTAACCTTTAATTTTTTTAGTCTTTTGTTTTGGCTTTCCATAACAAAAATGATTTTCGTTTTATGTGTGCTAGCAAATATTGAAATGGAGAAAGATTTCATTTGACATTCATTTGGCAGTTCTTCCTTCCGAGTATGTCGAACGGTAAATCGAGCAGCCTTTCGATTTCTGCACTGGTCAAAATCAGATCGACATGTCTAATTGTCTAAACGTACCTATAGATGCCTAATTATTTGTCGACCTGTCAGATTCTTTTGTTTTATTGCTTGTTTTGATTGTTCTTTTTCGAGTTTATCATAGTTGGTCGATTAATCGATA
This sequence comes from Wyeomyia smithii, assembly GCF_029784165.1. Taxonomy (NCBI): domain Eukaryota; kingdom Metazoa; phylum Arthropoda; class Insecta; order Diptera; family Culicidae; genus Wyeomyia; species Wyeomyia smithii. The sequence goes on from NC_073694.1 coordinate 128,636,659, forward strand.
ACTAATTTAACTTTTAAATCCTAGTAACACATAGAAGTAAGAGTCTTTCCCGTGACAAAATCGTCGTTCCGGTCAGAATGGGAATGGTAAGGTAATGCAGGGTTTCGGAGAAAAGTGAAATTTAGCTAAACTGACACATGATGGCGGAAGTCTCGCGGTTATAAAAATAGTACCTTCAAGATTTGGGACATTTTAAGTAATTCTTCAACGTTGGATATTGCTCCGAATAGAACAAACGGTCTTTTCACCAATATAACCTGCATGGTAATCGATCGAGACAATCAGTTGTTTGTTACTGGGAGCGAAGCAGGCTGAGTAGTGCCTATTGTGCCCACGGGGCCGGTGAAAACTCCATAGCCTGACTCGAGTCCCGTTGCCAAGATTTCACTCTTAAAAACGCAGATTAATATGTTCGGCAGTGTTTAGTTCGTAGTTCACTTATTCCAGCAACGGCTACAGTGACTCTCGGTTTTTGTGTTGTTGTTTTTTGTGTATACTGGAAAAACGATTATGCAGAATATCAGATATCTGTATAATATCTGTATTATGCCTTGTTCAGACTACGCCGGATATCACCTGATATCGCCAGATGATATCGGATATCACCTCGAGCGTTCACATTTGACTGAGCTGATATGATTTGACATTTGCTTTGGTAATTCAAAAAAGAGAAGAAAACAAAACCAGGTCAAAGCTAAAACAAGACAACAAGAGCAATGGGATTAGGATAGGGATGTCAGTGAGTTGGCTCGCACCAACGCAAACTCTAATATGCAATTGTCAACATGTGCGGGATGAAAATAGCAAAAATATTTCCTTCCTTTTTCCTCGCATGCAACGCGAAGTGCGAAATTTGTAGGGTTGCGTCAAATGTCTGTTGGCCGTGTTGCCAACTACTTGAAATGTGGTTATTATTGGTTTTCGAACATGATATCCGCGATAGCATGTAGCCGAGGTGATATCCGTTGACAGCTCGAATGTATGGGATATCAGGTAATATGGATGGTGATATGGCCTCGATAGCACGAATCGCCTGATATCAGGTGATATGCGGTGTAGTGTGAACGGGGTATCATACTAAATCTCGCGTAATTTTTTAAAAGGACCTAAGTAACAATAAGAGATTCTCTTCTCTCTCACTTTGTTTTTTTTGGTTTAAATTAGTTTATTGGACACGGCACGATACATTTTCTGTTATACTGAGCCAAGAACAATTCGTATTAATTCTACGTTAGCAGGGAAAAGAGGGATGCCTTTTTTTATTCTCGCGGCCGACTACGAGCTAGTGGGGATTTGAGGTGAGAGGAGGGGAGATACAATTTTGACTTGAAACTATTTTGGAACTTTGTTTTTTAACTGGTAGAGCAATTGTATTCTTGTTTGTTGTGGGTTCAAAATATTTGTGTAAGCATAGATGCGGGCTCTTCGTTTCCGTGTCTTCAGCATAGCATATTTGTATCCTAATTCTGACAAATAGACAAAGAAAATTTTAAATTTTAATGTCAGCGTTTTTCAGAAAGCAGTATAGCTGTGTCATGTACTGGAGATCACCGCTTCCCAGAATGTCTCTAACGGGTACGTTCGGTTGTTTTCCTCGGGCCCGAAGGGAATCTATAAGCTCGGACCTAACACGACAGTATTCGGTACACGACCAAACAACATGCTCGATGTCATGGTAGCCATCGCCACAAACGCAGTGATTACTGTCTACAAGCCATATACGAAAGAGATGCGTGTTTAACGTGTAGTGATTGGACATAAGTCTGGACATCACGCGAATGAAGTCCCGACCGACATCCAACCCCTTGAACCATGCTTTCGTCGATACCTTAGGAAAAATGGAATGTAGCCACCGTCCCAGTTCATCTGAGTTCCATGATGATTGCCAACTGTTGAGTGTTCTCTGACGCAAAATGCTATAAAATTCATCATAAGCAATTGGTCTTTCATAAATATCGCCATCAATAGCACCCACCTTAGCTAAAGAGTCAGCCTTTTCATTGCCCGGAATCGAGCAATGAGAAGGGACCCACGCTAAGGTAACCCGGTAATTTTTATCTGTTAAAGCACTTAAAAACCGCCGTATTTTCCCCAGGAAATACGGGGTGTGCTTCACAGGCTTCATTGATCGCAGAGCCTCAATGGCACTTAGACTATCTGTGAAGATGAAGTAGTGGTCTGTGGGTAGGGTTTCGATGATTCCAAGAGAGTACTGAATAGCAGCAAGTTCTGCGACGTACACGGAAGCAGGAGCATCGAGTTTGTAGGAGGCGGTAAAATTTTCGTGGAAAACACCGAAGCCAGTGAACTCATCTAGATTAGATCCGTCAGTGTAAAACCTTTTATCATAACTAACATGTTTAAACTTATTGGAAAAAAAATCTTAGGGATCTCTTGGGGTCGCAATTGATCCGGGATACCAGAAATGTCTTGTTTCATGGTGGTGTCGAAGAATATAGCATTATTAGAAGTATCTAAAAGTGCGACATTGGAGGAATCGTATGAAGAAGGATTAATATCTTGAGCCATATAGTCAAAATATAAAGTCATAAATCTGGATTGAGATTGAAGGTCGACCAACCTCTCGAAATTTTCAATTACTAATGGGTTCATAACTGTGCATCGAATTAGCAACCGGTAAGAGAGATTCCAAAAACGATGTTTCAACGGAAAAATACCCGCTAGCACTTCAAGACTCATCGTATGGGTCGACTGCATGCAACCTAAGGCAATACGCAAACAACGATATTGTATTCGTTTTAGTTTGATCAAATGTGTGTTTGCTGCGGAGCGGAAGCAGAAACACCCGTACTCAATTACAGACAATATCGTTGTTTGGTAAAGCCTTAGAAGGTCTCCTGGGTGGGCTCCCCATCAGGTTCCGGTAATCGTACGAAGAAAATTAATCCTCTGTTGGCATTTTCGTGTCAGATACCTAATATGACAAGCCCAGGTGCATTTGGAGTCGAACCAGACCCCGAGATATTTAGCGACTAAAACCTGAGAGATCGTTTTACCCGTTAGTAGGAGCTGCAGCTGAGTTGGGTTATGGTTCCTAGAAAAAACGACCAACTCAGTTTTCTCCGGAGAGAATTCGATACCCAGCTTAAGAGCCCATTCAGACAAATTGTCTAAGGTATCTTGCAATGGTCCTTGCAGATCGTTAGCCTCGCTACCAGTAATGGATACAACGCTATCGTCTGCAAGCTGCCGTAGCGTGCATGAATTTGCAAGACATTTATCGATGTCATTGACGTAAAAATTATATAAGAGAGGGCTTAAACATGAGCCCTGGGGAAGGCCCATGTAACTAATTCGGGAAGTTGTCGAATCGCCATGTGAGAAATACATATGCTTTTCTGACAACAAATGGAGCAAAAAGTTATTCAAATTTGGTGAAAGTCCCTGCGAATGAAGTTTCGCGCTTAAAACTTCTACAGAGACAGAGTCAAAAGCCCCCTTAATATCCAAGAACGCAGAAGCCATTTGCTCTTTTCGAGCAAATGCGAGTTGAATTTCAGTAGAAAGCAACGCTAGGCAATCGTTCGTCCCTTTGCCCCGGCGAAAGCCAAATTGAGTATCTGAAAGTAAACCGTTTGTTTCGACCCATTTGTCTAACCGTAAGAGGATCATTTTCTCCATTAATTTCCGGAGGCAAGAGAGCATCGCAATCGGCCTATATGAATTGTGATCAGAGGCAGGTTTCCCGGGTTTCCGAATAGCAATGACTTTTACCTCCCTCCAGTCATGCGGAACAATATTTAGCTCAAGATACTTGTTGAACAAATTCAACAAGCGTCTTTTTGCAGAGTCGGGTAGATTCTTCAACAGGTTGAATTTTATTCTATCTAACCCTGGAGCCTTATTGTTACACGACAGGAGAGCCATTGAAAATTCCAACATCGAAAATGGGGGCTTTTCCGTAGTTACTAAAAACGCGTCGCGAAAGGTTTTCTGTTCCGGTACAGAGTCCGGACAGACCTTTTTGGCAAAATCGAGTATCCAGCGATCTGAATACTCCTCACTCTCATTCGAAACGTCACGGTTCCGCATGCGCCTGGCGGTATCCCAAAGAGTGCTCATCGCTGTTTCCCTTGACAACGCGTTTACGAACCCCCGCCAGTATCCGCGTTTTTTCGCCTTTACTAAGCTCTTCATCTGCCTGCCCAGTGCCTCGTACTTTCGAGGCAGGTTGACAGTGCCGTACTCGCGGTAGTCCTTATACGCCGCGGACCTTCGCGCGTACAGCTCAGAGCACTCTTTGTCCCACCATTTGTTGGGAGGGCGCTGTCTAATCGTTACCCCGGGTATCGGTTTCGTCTGAGCTTGAGTCGCGGCGTCGATTATCAAGCCAGCTAAGAACGCGTATTCTTCCTCCGGAGGAAGTTCCTCGTGAGTCTCGATAGATTGCGCTATAATAGACTCATAACACTTCCAATCAATATTACGTGTAAGGTCGTAGGAAATATTGATTGGGTTCGGGGGAGTTGAACCATTAGCAATTGATATAACGATTGGAAGATGATCACTACCGTGGGGATCGTTGATTACTTTCCACTGGCAATCTAACGCTAATGATGTCGAGCAGAGGGATAGGTCAAGCACGCTTTCACGTGCTGGAGGATTAGGTACACGTGTCGCTTCCCCAGTATTCAAAACTGTCATATTGAAGTCGTCGATCAAGTTACAGATTAAAGAAGATCGGTTGTCGTCGTACAGCGACCCCCATAGCGAACAGTGAGGGTTAAAATCTCCCAAAATCAAAAAAGGTGCGGGAAGCAATTCTGCTATATCAAGGAGTTGCTTCTGTTCAATCCGCGCGGATGGGGAAATATATAACGAAACAAGGCAAAGGTCTTTTCCATTCATATTCGTTTGAATGGCAACAACTTCAATATTCGAGATCGAGGGGAGGTCGATTCTGAAAAAAGAAGAGCACTTTTGACGTGGGACTACGTCTTTGTTTTCTATACTGGGATGCATTCTGTAAAACAGGAAACGAAATTGGCAAATGTTACGTCAGATTTCAAACGATAATAACAGCATAACCACATGATGGATAGCAATAATCAATATATTGTTGGATAGATAAAACGTGTAACAATTTTTTAATACGCTAGTCATCATTATTACTTCACTGCTAAAACGGTGAAAATTGATAAAAAATTACAAGAAAATTTACACGAACAATGAACTAATCACACGCGAGCATTCCTAGCACAGACGATGTGAATGGACACCAACTATACCCTGTGATATTCTCTGTTTCAACATCAAAGAAAAAAAATGGACAGAGTCTCCCCGTCCCAACAGGTCAATTTAAGTTTGCTTCCATGAACTTAGACTAATCTGAGGTCTCGAAGGTAAAGATTTTTCAAAAGGTTTTGAAATAAGCAATTTACTTAAACAATTTCTAAACCTGCTCTGACACAATAGAAACTGATGTCTTGAAAGAAAACATGCTGGTAAAAGCAACAATACCGTACAGTATAATATAAATATTATGTGGAGCAGAGCGCCGCTGGTCTCTCGTCGTCTGCAGCGGTACACGACTTCTATTTCCGTGAATTTTAGCAAAAACTGCAGTGCTGCAGCATTGACAGTGATTAAAAGTTTATCTCATGAATATGGTTACCTTAAAAAAAAAACATAAACTACTCAACAAGAATTGAGCATTTTTGCAACGGTCATAAGATTTATTTTGCATTGTATCTTCGATATTCATTAAATGATCGCAATCGAAAGAGTAGATTTCTGAAAATACAAATTTATAGAAGCTTAAGAGCCAGCGAATGCTTTTGAATATTTTGTCGATTCACTAGGATCTATTCAGAATCTTTGTTACACATTTCAACATTGTTAGATGATATACTTTTGTTTTCAGTTTAACAAATAATACAACAAACGATATTACCTAATTGTTGGCAAATGAAAAAAAAATTGTCAAACAAAAAGCAGAAATTAATCATTTCGAACTTTAACTTCCTTGTTATGATTTTTCGCTAGATGTTGTTGATAATTTTGTTCAACATATCTTCTTATGTTTTCCTATGAGTGAACCTATGTAACGGCTTCGAAATTACTTCCATAATAAGATTTATGTAATAAATTTAATTTGATCAGAGTTAAATAAGACAAAATCATGTAATATGATAACGTGGGTATTGTTGGATTTGGTTTATGAGAAAATAGTGTTAATTCTGATTCTGACGCATTGCGGGAAATTCATGGTGCTTCTACAATAACAACGACACGCTTGTTAAATAAATGTTGTTCGCACAAAAAAAAACACTACACAATATCGTTATGTGTAATCGAAGTTCTTTCGAGTGTTATTCGGTATATTCCTAAAAAAATATGGGGAGGCTGCGTATGAAAAAATACTTGAACCACAGAACAAACGAATTGTTGCTGTCTGCAGATTCTAATTACAGTGTTTAGTCCCACGTCACCATTTCATACAACCCTAGGGCTGTATACCTTGTGGTATTTGATCCCTAAAAGTACCCCTCCACCGTGTGAGTCTCGATCTCGACGAATGATGTTGAAATCGTTGAAATTAAGTTGGTCATTTGAATTGAGAAAAGTTTCACAGAGCGCGAACGCATCACAATTGTATGTGTTTATCAAATGTGAAAATAAATCGAATTTGGGGATGATACTTCTGCAGTTCCACTGTAACACAGTGACAAAATTCCTAACCTCTTTCGACGTATTAGTCATCGAGAGATACGATAGCTGAAATGAGGGGCCAAGTTGCTGTGAGTTGCTTCAAAAAGGTTTTCACTGTGGGGAGAAGGGCAAGAAGAATGTTTTGAAGGGGATCTGGCATGTTGAATGTTTTAAATATCCAGTCCACAATATCAGAGAATTTTATGAACCCTGTTTCTTTCATGTCTTCTGATCGAGAAATGGGTGCACGAGGGGTTTTTGGTGCCCCAGGAAGCGGTGGGTACTCCTGGTTTGATTTGAAATTAAAACCGGGGGGTACTTGCTTCGGTTTTTCTTCACCGCTTCCTTTTTGTGTTGTCTTATTGGTCATTCCGCTAGGGGTTATCTTACGACCTTTACGAGAAAGATTAGGAGAGTTGAGTATTCTCCTCTTCCTAGATCCCTCTGACAAGGCATAGGAACACCCTTCGACGGGATCGTCAGATGTACCCTCATCGGTTGGCAAAAAGGAAAAGATGTTTCCTGTCGAGGGTGGCTCAGCCCTCTTAAGCATTTCTGCAAAAGAGCGCTTTGATCGTTACTTAAGGGAACGCCTAATTTTTTCCTCGCGCTGTTTGTACGCGGGACATGCCGGAAGGTCATGCCGAGTTCCCAATGAGGACACTTTTCCGTTTTCCCACTGCAAGCGTTCTCAGCATGATTGCCTCCGCACTTGCTACAGCGTGCCTTGTTGCAGCAGTAGGTGGCTGTGTGACCAAACTGCTTACAGTTTTGGCAACGCATGACCCGCGGTACGAACAGGCGTACAGGTAGACGAACCCTGTCCAAGCGGACGTAGTTCGGCAGCGCGGATCCGGCGAATGTTACTCGGAAGGAATCCGAAGGGAGGAATTTCTGCTTCCCTTCTTTGATGGATACTGAATGCAATTGCTTGCAATCCAGTATCTTTACACTTTGCATCAATGGGTTTTTAAAACAGCCAACTCCATGACGCAAAATGTCATCGACAGTGAGATTCCCCTCGGTAACCACACCGTCGATTTCTACATCCTTGGCAGGGATGTACACGCGATACTCTCTCGTGAAGAGCTCGTAGCCAGCAATTTCGTTTGCTTGCTTCAAGCTACTCACGACAACTCGCAGTTTGTTCGGCCTCACCTTCGTAATCTCGGTTACGGCCGAAAAATGTTTTGCCAGGTCTTTGCCAATTTGAATAATATTCAATGGCTTCTTTATGGGCCGGAAAAAAAACAAAGTAGGGACCGCCAGCGGTATCTGGGTAAGCTTTTACCCGTACTTCCGGTACTCTTGGTACAGGACTTGGCAAAGGGGAGGGCACAGGGGAAGGTAGGGGTGAGCTGATGGGAGAAATTTCAATTTCTTCCCCGTTTGTTTCCACATCCAGGAAAAGTTGCACCTGCATGTCGTCCATTTTGCGGGAGCGTTACGCTCTATCGCACACAAACGATAAATATTCGAATATGGTGGGGGGGGGGGGGGGGGGTTCAAGTAGTTGATATTGAATTTTAAAAACAATTTGTCGATCTACAATGGATCAAATAAAATAAAGACAGTAATGCTAATACCACAGACTAACAGACGTAACACTGGAACCTAGCTCCATCGCTGCAAAAAACGTTCATTTCAAATTTTCAATCGAATAACAGTCATCGCGCGAAAACGTCGTCTGGGGCGCTGTCATGCAATCTCATACATATTTTGTAGTTCCCCATTTGACACATGCAGTAACGCTGGCGCTGATGTCGAAATACATGACGCAGCGCGAACACGACAGCAGATGGTGCTAGTGTTACTAACGTAAAGTACTGGAATCATCCAAACGATGATTTTATTAAAAAAATTGTTCGACGTGTTATGTCTGTTAGTCTGTGCTAATACTAATAACAATAGTAATAATAATAATAATAATAATAATAATAATAATAATTATAGTAATAATAATAATAACAATAATAATATCAATAATAATATTAATAATAATATTATAACATAGTAATAATATTGATAATAATAGTAAAAATTCTAAAGGTAATACTTCACCGAACGTCTAAGTCACGACCTCACGGCTGATAGTAAGATTAATCGAGCGTCTTCGCAGAACAAACAATGACGATCCAGCTTCGTGTTGTGACACAGTGGCCGTGTCCTACACGCGACCTTGTAGATGCCACTTGTAGTTGACTTCCACTCGCTCGATCGTATGGTGGTCCGTGCTGCTAGCGGGGTAACAGCGGTGCGGGAGAATTATTCTTGCTGATATATCAGCTGCGTATCGAATCACTGGCGGGGTAGCCTGCCCCTACCAGTGTGCAGATGTTTCTGCCGATATATAACAGGCTATTGTTATCGCGCAGCACAAGAACTAATCGACAAAAAAACACCCGTACGATAACTCGTGTATTGTTATTTTGCGAACTCAAACGGAGATAAACAATTTGCGTCTAATCGAGACGAAAGCAAAACAACGAATGTGTTTTGTTAATTACGTCGTCATGATAAATATTTTCCAAGCTTTCCTACCCTTAATCGAGAAATTGTAATACCACAGACTAACAGTGGAACAGTGGAACCTAGCTCCATCGCCACAAAAAAACGTTCATTTCTAATTTTCAATCGAATAACAGTCATCGCGCGAAAACGTCGTCTGGGGCGCTGTCATGCTATCTCATATATATTTTATAGTTCCCCATTTGACACATGCAGTAACGCTGGCGCCTGATATCCCATACAATCGAGCTGTCAACGGATATCACCTCGGCTACATGCTATCGCGGATATCATGTTCGAAAACCAATAATAACCACAGTTCAAGCAGTTGGCAACACGGCCAACAGACATTTGACGCAACCCTACAAATTTCGAACTTCGCGTTGCATGCGAGAAAAAAGGAAGGAAATATTTTTGCTATTTTCATCCCGCACATGTTGACAATTGCATATGAGAGTTCGCGTTGGTGCGAGCCAACTCGCTGACATCTCTATCCTAATCCCATTGCTCTTTTTGTCTTGTTTTAGCTTTGACCTGTTTTTGTATTCTTTTCTTTTCAATTACCAAAGCAAATGTCAAATCATATCAGGTCACTCCAATGTGAACGCTCGAGGTGATATCCGATATCATCTGGCGATATCAGGTGATATCCGGCGTAGTCTGAACTACCCGAAAAAAATAACATTAACAAAACATTAAAAAAACCTTAAAAATTGCTGTAATTGTACATAGTTATACCATAATTTAACTATGTTTTTCATTATAGATACATTAATTTTACATTAAATATCATTGTCCAGAACAATAAAAAACATCGTTTTTGCCATTTTTACAAAGAAAAAGGAGGGTCGTTATGTATCTTAACAGCATTTTTTCAGGCATTTTCCCCATACATTTAGAAGTCACTGACAATGTTTTTCATGGTAAAATTATTGTCGGTGGTAGATTCAACAACAAAAAACGTTGTTAAAACATGGTAATGACAACAATCGTTTACAAGCTTACAGTAAAAATACCGTGTTTTTTATGGTTCATAAAAAACACGATATTTTTACTGTATAAGCTTGTAAACGATTGTTGTCATTACCATGTTAAAACATAAACAACACGTTTTTTGTTGTTGAATCTACCACCGACAATAATTTTACCATGAAAAACATTGTCAGTGACTTCTAAATGTATGGGAAAAATGCCTGAAACAATGCTGTTAAGATACATAACGACCCCCCTTTTTCATTGCAAAATGGCAAAAACGATGTTTTTTATTGTTCTGGACAATGATATTTGATGTAAAATTTATGTATCTACTATGAAAAACATAGTTAAATTACCCAAGTAACCACAAGCATTATATCATAACACTAATTCGGCTGATTATCAACATGCGTAGTGCAATGTAAGTTTTTCAACAAACAGCATGCTATGTTACATTATATCAACTTTATGAATGTTGAGACGCACTACTTCATTACAACATTTAAGTAAACATTAGGTGTGTTTTTAAAAACAATAAATAATGCATGATTGCTTGATCTTTGAAATGGGTTCGGGAAAAGCACTAATTACGTTGTTGATATGCCATAAATAATACTTGCTCAAATCGTTAGTACATACAAGTTCTTTTTCTCAGAACGGTTGTGATCGGAATGCATAAGATATGACTTCGAAAAAGTACACCAACCTTCTTAAGAGTGGTTCTTTCAAAAGAAGAGAAAATATGTATCGTTCAATAATACCTGAGTCAAATATTGATGGGTTCAGATTACGACCTACTTTACCCGATATCAGCGTTACAACTCATCAACCCTATAGCGGGGGCCTAGTGTGGTTGGTAACGTCTCCGCCAACCACGCTCGACGCCTGGGTTCGAATCCCACCGCCGACATAGGTGTAGATGGTTGTGAGGTGGCGTGATCCACTCACAACCAACCTAACTGGTCTAGATTCAATCCTAGCCGACACCGGGAGATTTTCTGAGGCGAAAAATCTCTGGGATCACGCCTTCCATCGCATGAGGAAGTAAAGCCGTTGGCGCCGGTCCGTTAATAAACGGGTCGTGAGTTAGGGTCCTGGGTGTGGAGTCGTCTCCCTGGGCGTCGGTGATTGGCTACAACAGTGGCGGAACTAGACCGACGGAAAATAAGCGAGAGTAAAAAAAAAACTCATCAACCCTGTAGCAAACCCTTGGAAAAGGAGTTAGCAATTTTGCCACTCATTTCTGCCCAGAATTTGATTTTGGACCAGTCGGATAAGCAACACCGTACTACATTTAAGCGAATTAGTTGATCAAAATTGCGTTTTCGAAAAAACTGCGCACTCAGAGGATATGACATACCCAAAGGATAAATTTGAAACCTTTTTAAGAAACTGGAGCATCGGGTATAACATTCCGCATCGAGCTTTGAAGCCTTTACTTAAGAAACTAAGTGAACACCATCTACAGTTCTACTGTAAAATGTAAGGGCTCATCGTTTTACAGTTACGTGCTTCAATTTTTCATAAGCAGTAACAGATCTCACATTTCCAGAAACCGGTTTATTTTTTACTTTTTTTCTTATGCTTTTAATCAATCAACCTAGGGGTAAGACACTCTTGATATATTGCAAAATATTTCCAATATTCAATATTAAAAAATATTTACCGTTCCATTTTCGGGCATTCCTCTATCTATATCATAGCTCATTGCCGTTACATCAAGCGCTACATTATCGTTGGAGAATGTCAACTGACAGATAAACGATAAATATCAAAATATATCAACCAATATTGTGTAATATTATCGAAATATTTGTCATGAAAACAAGAAATTAAAAAGTGTCAATTAGAGTTTAGATCACTAAGTTTCTGTTGAACGCACTCACGTCCGTCTCAGTGAAAACGAACAATTTCATTCTAATAATTTTCAAACTTATCAATAACAATTTCTGCAATCATCATGCCATCCAAATCCTTGCTCTGGTCGCCCATTTCTGAACCTCCTCCAGTATTGTCTCCAATCTCCTCTAAGTATTTTATATCTACGTTCTGATCGCATGGTTGTGTATCTGCTTCATTATTGCCTTTTATTTCCTCTAAGTTTTCCATAGGGAAAAGTGAAGCGTCGGGAAGCGTTCTACGCTATTTTCTGGCTGCCGGTTGTCTCTGATTCTTGTCTTCCAACCGCTGCTTCGAATTTCTTAGGCATTGTTTGAAGAACCTATTGCACTCATCCTTAGTAAAATCCTCATCTGCATTACGAACAACCTCATAAAAAAGGTTTATGTATCTTTCATATTTAGAAAACGCAATTTTCGGCAATAAATTCTGGTTATCGTCAAACGATTTACTAATACCAGTCCAAGAACAACGACGGAGGAATTTTTGATCAACGAAATGATCGATTATTTGCAGACATACAGTAATTCCTTTATTATTGAAACGGTTTTTGCCGTGAATTTGTTCCGTCGAACGAATAACATTTTTAATAAATACTTCGTTCTTGCATTGCTCCTCGTAGTTCTCTAAATCAGCTAAGCATTTTACTGGGGTCAGTACCAACGCTTGCAATTGGTCATGTTCCTGTATAGTTCGTTTTCCATCTGCTATCGTTGATAGAGAATCAAGTTTTGCATTTGCTTGCGCGAGCAAGAGTAAACACTTTTCTTGTTGTTTTGCCATGTCGTCAAGTTTGTTTTCAATCATCTCCACCTTGTTCAACAGCTCGATCGATGATATGGATCCAATGTCTTTGGATTCAATAAAGGATCCTGCGAAAGAACTATAACCGCTTCCTGCAGAAAAAATGTCTCTAAACCCAAGTTTAAGTTATTTATACATTCTTGTCACCTGAAGTAATTGAGTTGAGCTGCTCCTCCGTTTCAAAAACGTCGTTTGTACAACTCGTACGTTTGCTCTCATGAATTTGTGCAAATAGTTTTGCTGCTTGTGTCTGCTTGTGACCTCCGGATATTTGGTTGAGTTGTTTGGACTGCAGAGGACTACGTTGCTTTTTGGAGATTGGAGTTTCAATGGCATTCATTTCTTCAGTGCTGAGTCTACTTTTAGCATTTTTAGACAGTGTTGGTAACAACAGCCGATTTTTGACCAGCTTGCTGATCACTTTTTTATGTCGTCGCATTTCTACAAAGAATAAATTTGAGCATTTACAACAGCAAACATGTGTAAAAGTATTACCGGTATTATATTTGGCTTGGCTCGCGTACACAAAACTGAAATAAAAAACCTTAAACACACGATAGACAGAAAAAACGATGCGCTTCAATGTGAACTGAGCTCCTTCATTGCACGGCACAAACGCATTACACATATTCGAGTGCTGTATTGCTCTTATATGATGGCATCCCACAATGAACTGTCATGTGAAGACATCGTTTCAATGGAGCTGTTGCCAGAAGATCAGGGCCGGCGTCACATTATTTTCCCGAGTGGGTAGTAAGCAATGGAGGGGGATAATTCCGTGTGGGTAAGTACCCACAGAGACATTTTTCGAATGGGTACTACTACCCACATGAACCGCCGGCGCTGCAGAAGATGTTGCATAGCTTCTATGGATCAGAGGATTAGCGCACACGGTATTGATCTTTCTGTCGCCAGTAGTTCTTGGTTCGAGTCCCAATGCGATTAAAACAGAGTAACAAGATAGAAAAAGAAACCAGAACGGAAATATTGCAGACTCTTAAGAAGGCAACATTGCAACATAGTATCGTCGACATATACACCTACATAGTAAAAATTACAATTATCAATATGAGAGCGTAGCAATATTTTACGATATGTACTATCTTTAAATCATTTTTTTTTTGTTTTTGCACAAGGCAATAAAACTGCACAAAAACCCTAAATATACACATTTTGAAGTTTATATACAGCGTGTGCTTTAAGTTCACCGAATTATTAGCCTATTAATGGCATATGCACCAATACTGTTTTGGTAATTGCTAGTAAAATGTCAGCAGTTATAACTTTAATTTGAATTTAGTGGGGCCTTTTTTGGATTTAATATTGCATTAATTGAACATATATAACCATATTACTTTATTTAAAACAACTTATAGAGCACTATATAGCAGAAATAATGCATATATATACAGCTTCATGGTTACTTGGGTATGGTATAACTATGTACAATTACAGCAATTTTTAAGGCTTTTTTAATGTTTTGTTAATGTTATTTTTTTTCGGGTAGGCATTACTAACGTAAAGTACTGGAATCATTCAAACGATGATTTTATTGGAAATTTGTTCGAAGTGTTATGTATGTTAGTCCGTGGTAATAATGTCTTGCACTACACTGAAAAAACTGCGCACGTTCCATCCAAGTGTTTCATCAATTGGATATGAAAATGAGTCTGCATTGTTATTTGTAGAATTTTTTTCATCGAATTCAATAATTTTTCACTTTCGTTTCAAGTTGTCGCACACATCAACTTACATTCATGAGCCGCACTTCATTTGCGTATGATTCCAACATCCCTTCAAGTGGATTGCACTTGAATCTGCCCCACTGTTTCATCACAGTGATTATCATGTGCGAAACACTTTCAGATGATTTGTTTTGTTTTTATATGTCAAATGAAGTGCCGTTTGTGCTGAAAAGTAGAAAGATGGCGACAGATGTAATGTCAGCGAGTGTCATACGACTTAGAAGTTCGACGATTTTCCGGACTAAATCTGTAAATTTTTGCAAGGTAAGTGATTTATGTCACGTAAAAGAATCGAATTCTAATCTTATTTCGTCCTTCCAGCACAAGATCATAGAGATTCTGATGAAAACATCTTTACGCTAAAGGCAAGTATTTGTTAACTAAAACATCAATTATTTAAATTAAATTAATTTAATTCTTTGTTTGCTTTACAGGCTTCTTCAACAGAAAAGGATAGTTGTTATTTTGTGATAAATTTTTATAGTAAAGTTCCAATTTTATAAATAAAACAAAAGTTGCATTATATGCAATCATTTCCATGTAAAACTGTTTTCATTTTAATATCGAATAAAAATCATTCGAAGCTCGATAACATTCTTTTGAGATTCAAAATCTAAACACTTTATGTTCATATGTCATAACACGAGAGTTGAAAGTGTTTTCCTTTTGAAAATGAGGTGTTGCACGATAAATAATTCTAAAGTGTTTCGCATATGAATTCTATATGTTTTGGCCAATAGGGCGAATTCAAGTGCAACACACTTTGTAATATCGTGTCGATTTCTTTCAGTGTATGCATTGAGTATTATGAAATATGGAAAATATAACATAGTTATTGATCAAAGAGAAAGTAAAGAAAAAGAGTCTCTCAATGTTAGATAGGTACTTTTGAAAAATTACGCGAGAAATGTCTGTATAAAATCTGTAGGCCTATGCGTGTCTGTATCGCAACACAGAAAGTCTGTATCATGCAGGGGCCTATAAACGTCAACATTCTGCCTACCAATCATAAATTCATCACGGCGGTAATATTTCATTTCAAATGCTTACAAAACTTATCTTATTCATTGAAAGTGCACATTGTACTGAAAACAAATGTTGAGCTCTTGTATTTTCGCATCTAAAACGCCATTTACACGTGAATAAGTCTACCGACAAAATGGGACGTTTACTCTATTTCACTTGTTTTAGGGCAAACCAACCAAAAAGTGGGTACCAGAAACGCTGGTACCAGAATCAATGAGTGGTAGATGGAAAATGTATGGAGTTTGACAGCCACAAGAACCCCCTGGTATCATGATGTATAAAGACATGGTGTAACGATATGTCAAAAGCAGAATCGGCCATATTGGGAAAAAAATGCCAGCGAGTATGTTTGTTTATAAACGACCAGGGCAATAAAATTCTCGCATCTCATAATATATCATTTGGATGCATTTAAATCAGAAATATGGCAATGCTACATACCTTGCTACCAATATTCATCAATTTAAGAAACAATTTACAACTAAAAACACCTGAATTTGCGGTATTCAATTGCCTAGTTAGTAAGGATGTAACAACAAACACGAAAAAGTTATTCGCTGTTGCATAGTGATGCTTCGTCTCCAACCCTCCAAAGTGAAAAAACGCTTCCTCTCCCCGCGCCTCCTTTTTGGTCAAACCGTTGCACCATGTTCTACTCATCATGGTCTGTATAATACAGATTTGTCTGTATATCTGGCATCTCTGTTTCGGGTCTCTAATAAATGACGTCTTTTCATAGCCCTGGTGTTGACAGTTGAAATGATCGATAATCCCTAATAATCCCAAATAACGATATAAAATCAAAAAAATTTATGATTGAAATTTCAATAAATTTATTTTTTATTTAGCCCTGGTATTTAGCAAGTAATTAAAAATGTCTGAAAGAAAAAAAGCTCTTTTTATTTGCTTAGGTAAGTCGTTGAAAAATTGGTTGTATTTTTTTCCATAATAACATATTATTCAGGAAATATTTGCAGATCACCAATTGCCGAAGCAGTCTTTCTAAAAAAAATAAGTGACGCCGGAATAGGCGATCAATGGGAAGTAGATAGTGCAGCAATCGGTGCTTGGCACGTGGGTAAACAGCCTGATAGTCGTGCACTCAACACTATGAAAGAGCATAATTTGTCATACAACAACCGTGCGCGACAAATAACAAAATCAGACTTTAATTACTATGATTATATATTTGGAATGGACACGGAAAATATGTCGGATCTTAAGCGCTTGACACCAAGTGGTTCTAATGCTAAACAGCTTATGTTAGGAGATTTTGATCCAGAGTCACCTGGTAAAATTATACGTGATCCGTACTATGACGACGGAGCGGCTGGCTTTGAACAATGTTATATACAGTGCGTACGTTGTTGTGCAGCATTTCTTAACAAAGTGCAGAACAACGAGTTTTAAGACCAACTTTATTATTTTATTCCATCGATAGTATAGGAATGTCAACCCTGTTAGAACCGATTCGTTCATCGATATTGTAAAAAAATGCACTGGGTTCGAATCAAGGTATACTTCCAGATAGGATTAATCTGAGAGGATGGATGGATGTTTGTTTATCGTTCGATTATTCTAATAAAAGCAACCGGGTAACAGTATAAATAACAGCTTGCATGCAGAAAAATGTAGCCAAAAACGTTGCTTCCGAACCACGTAGGAGCTCTTTATACAGACTTTAGCAAGGCATTTGATCGCATAGAATAGACATACCTCTACTACTCTTCAAATTGAAAAAAAAGGGCTTGAGTTAGAACGCCTGAAGTGGCTAAATATCCGTCAAAATATAGTGAAATTAGGACAAAATATTATGCTTATTGCTTTGACTACTGGATTTTCAGCTCCCTTCAAGCACAGTTGGAACTAGCGAACCTATACATTAGAGAAATGACAAAACACTCACCGTTAAGGCAACTGTCAATATCAAAACGGGCGAGCTGTATGAATTTGCATTGCCGTTATCCGTTTTGATGTTGACAGTTGCCTTAACGGTGAGTGTCTTGTCATTTCTCTAATGTATAGGTTCGCTAGTTGGAACCGTGCACGTGCGGCAGCACTGCCGCACACGAATGAAAGCAAGCTGTCAAACAATATGGTGAGTGATGGTAACTCCGGGAACAGTGTAGTACCTTCGCGAAAACTAGAGATCCTCAGAGGGAGAGATAAGCGATGAAAAAAACCGCTGATTTGGCAACTAGGTTTAACATATCAGAGGTGCCAGATCTCTTCTCAAAGCGCAATGTTGACTAACTTTTTAATTCGGCTCGTATAGCTGATGGTGACGGTGGAAGTCCTGGGGAATAATAAAGTGCATCACAAAAACCGTGAAAGTGTTAAATTTTATGTTTATGTTTAATTTTATATACTTTCATCATTCGTTGTTTTGCTTTCGTCTCGATTAGACGCAAATTGTTCATCTCCGTTTGAGTTTGCAAAATAACAATACACGAGTTATCGTACGGGTGTTTTTTTGTCGATTATTTCTTGTGCTGCGCGATAACAATAGCCGGTAGTTTATCGGCAGAAACATCTTCTGCACACTGGTAGGGGCAGGCTACCCCGCCAGTGATCCGATACGCAGCTGATATATCAGCAAGAATAATTCTCCCGCACCGCTGTTACCCCGCTAGCAGCACGGACCACCATACGATCGAGCGAGTGGAAGTCAACTACAAGTGGCATCTACAAGGTCGCGTGTAGGATACGGCCACTGTGTCACAACACGAAGCTGGATCGTCATTGTTTGTTCTGCGGAGACGCTCGATTAATCCTACTATCAGCCGTGAGGTCGTGACTTAGACGTTCGGTGAAGTATTCACTTTAGAATTTTTATCATTATTATTAATAGTATTATTATTGTTATTATTATAATTATTATTACTATTATTATTATTATTATTATTACTATTATTATTATTATTATTATTATTATTATTATTATTACTATTGTTATTAGTATTAGTATTACTGCCTTTTTTTTAATTTTGATCCATTGTAGTTTGAAAAATTGTTTTTAAAATTTAATAGCAACTATTTGACCCCCCCCCACATTCGAATATTTATCGTTTGTGTGCGGTAGAGCGTAACGCTCCCGCAAAATGGACGACATGCAGGTGCAACTATTCCTGGATGTGGAAACAACTGGGGAAGAGATTGAGATCTCCCCCATCAATTCCCCTCTACCTTCCCCGCTACCTAGCCCCGTACCAAGGGTACCGGCAACACGGGTGAAAGCTTACCCAGATGCTTCGAAAGGTCCGTTCGTAGTTTACTTCAGGCCCATAAAGAAGCCTCTAAATATAATTCAAATCGGCAAGGACCTGGCAAAACAGTTTTCGGACGTAACCGAAATTACAAAGGTTAGACCGAACAAACTGCGAGTTGTTGTGAGTAGCTTGAAGCAAGCAAACGCAATTGCTAGCTACGAGCTCTTCACGAGAGAGTACCGCGTGTACATCCCTGCCAAGGACGTGGAGATCGACGGTGTGGTTACCGAAGGAAGCCTCACGGTCGATGACATTTTGCGTCACGGGGTTGGCTGCTTCAAAAACCCCCTGATTCAAGATGTAAAGATACTGGATGTCAAGCAATTGCATTCAGTATCCATCGAAGAAGGGAAGAAGAAATTCTTCCCTTCGGATTCCTTCCGTGTAACATTCGCCGGATCCGCACTGCCGAACTACATCTCTTTGGACAGGGTTCGTCTGCCTGTACGCCTGTTCGTACCGCGGGTCATGCATTGCCAAAACTGCAAGCAGTTAGGTCATACAGCCACCTACTGCTGCAACAAGGCACGCTGCAGCAAGTGCGGAGGCAATCATGCTGAGACCGCTTGCAGTGAGGATACTGAAAAGTGTCTTTACTGCGAGGGAACTCGGCATGACCTTTCGGCGTGTCCCGCGTACAAACAGCGCGAGGAAAAAATAAAGCGTTCCCTCAAGGAACGATCAAAGCGCTCTTTCGCAGAAATGCTGAAGAGTGCTGAGCCACCCTCGACAGGAAACATCTTTTCCTTTTTGCCAACCGATGAGGGTACATCTGACGATCCCGTCGAAGGGTGTTCTTATGCCATGCCAGAAGGATCTAGGAAGAGGAGAATGATCAACTCTCCTAATCTTTCTCGCAAAGGTCGCAAGATAACCCCTAGCGGAATGACCAATAAGCCAACACAAAAAGGAAGCGGTGAAGAAAAACCGAAGCAAGTACCTCCCGGTTTTAATTTTAAATCAAACCAGGAGTACCCACCGCTTCCTGGGGCACCAAAAACCCCTCGGGCACCCATTTCTCGATCAGAAGATAAAATAGAAACAGGGTTCATAAAATTTTCTGATATTGTGGACTGGATATTTAAAACATTCAACATACCAGATCCCCTACAAAATATTCTTCTTGCCCTTCTTCCTACAGTGAAAACCTTTTTGATGCAACTAGCAGCAACTTGGCCCCTCATTTCAGCTATCATATCTTTCGATGACTAATACGGCGAAAGAGGTTAGGAATTTTATCACTGTATTACAGTGGAATTGCAGAAGTATCATCCCCAAATTCGATCTATTTTCTCATTTAATAAATAAATACAATTGTGACGCATTTGCGCTCTGTGAAACCTTTCTCAATTCAAACGATCAACTCAATTTCCACGATTTTAACATTATTCGTCGAGATCGAGACTCACACGGTGGAGGGGTACTTTTAGGGATTAAAAAGTGCTATTCCTTCTTCCGAATCGACCTCCCCTCGATCTCGAATATTGAAGTCGTTGCCATTCAAACGAATATGGATGGAAAAGACCTATGCCTTGTTTCGTTATATATGCCTCCATCCGCGCGGATTGAACAGAAGCATCTCACTGATATAGCAGAGTTGCTTCCCGCGCCTTTTTTGATATTGGGAGATTTTAATTCTCACTGTTCGCTATGGGGGTCGCTGTACGACGACAACCGATCTTCTTTAATCTGTAACTTGATCGACGACTTCAATATGACAGTTTTGAATACTGGGGAAGCGACACGTGTACCTAATCCTCCAGCACGTGAAAGCGTGCTTGACCTATCCCTCTGCTCGACATCACTAGCGCTAGATTGCCGGTGGAAAGTAATCAACGATCCCCACGGTAGTGATCATCTTCCAATCGTTATATCAATTGCTAATGGTTCAACTCCCCCGAACCCAATCAATATTTCCTACGACCTTACACGTAATATTGATTGGAAGTGTTATGAGTCTATTATAGCGCAATCTATCGAGACTCACGAGGAACTTCCTCCGGAGGAAGAATACGCGTTCTTAGCTGGCTTGATAATCGACGCCGCGACTCAAGCTCAGACGAAACCGATACCCGGGGTAACGATTAGACAGCGCCCTCCCAACAAATGGTGGGACAAAGAGTGCTCTGAGCTGTACGCGCGAAGGTCCGCGGCGTATAAGGACTACCGGGAGTACGGCACTGTCAACCTGCTTCGAAAGTACGAGGCACTGGGCAGGCAGGTGAAGAGCTTAGTAAAGGCGAAAAAACGCGGGTACTGGCGGCGGTTCGTAAACGCGTTGTCCAGGGAAACAGCGATGAGCACTCTTTGGGATACCGCCAGGCGCATGCGGAACCGTGACGTTTCGAATGAAAGCGAGGAGTATTCAGATCGCTGGATACTCGATTTTGCCAAAAAGGTCTGTCCAGACTCTGTACCGGAACAGAAAACCTTTCGCGACGCGTTATTAGTAACTACGGAAGAGCCTCCATTTTCGATGTTGGAATTTTCAATGGCTCTCCTGTCGTGCAACAATAAGGCTCCAGGGTTAGATAGAATAAAATTCAACCTGTTGAAGAACCTACCCGACTCTGCAAAAAGACGCTTGTTGAATTTATTCAACAAGTTTCTTGAGCTAAATATTGTTCCGCATGACTGGAGGGAGGTAAAAGTCATTGCTATTCGGAAACCCGGGAAACCTGCCTCTGATCACAATTCATATAGGCCGATTGCGATGCTCTCTTGCCTCCGGAAATTAATGGAGAAAATGATCCTCTTACGGTTAGACAAATGGGTCGAAACAAACGGGCTACTTTCAGTTACTCAATTTGGCTTTCGCCGGGGCAAAGGGACGAACGATTGCCTAGCGTTGCTTTCTACTGAAATTCAACTAGCCTTTGCTCGAAAAGAGCAAATGGCTTCTGCGTTCATGGATATTAGGGGGGCTTTTGACTCTGTCTCTGTAGAAGTTTTAAGCGCGAAACTTCATTCGCAGGGACTTTCACCATATTTGAATAACTTTTTGCTCAATTTGTTGTCAGAAAAGCATATGTATTTCTCACATGGCGATTCGACAACTTCCCGAATTAGTTACATGGGCCTCCCCCAGGGCTCATGTTTAAGTCCTCTCTTATATAATTTTTACGTCAATGACATCGATGAATGTCTTGCAAATTCATGCACGCTAAGGCAACTTGCAGACGATAGCGTTGTATCCATTACTGGTGGCAAGGCTAGCGACCTGCAAGGACCATTGCAAGATACCTTAGACAATTTGTCTGAATGGGCTCTTAAGCTGGGTATCGAATTCTCTCCGGAGAAAACTGAGCTGGTCGTTTTTTCTAGGAAGCATAACCCAGCTCAGCTGCAGCTCCTACTAACGGGTAAAACGATCTCTCAGGTTTTAGTCGCTAAATATCTCGGGGTCTGGTTCGACTCCAAATGCACCTGGGCTTGTCATATTAGATATCTGACACAAAATGCCAACAGAGGATTAATTTTTTTCGTACGATTACCGGAACTTGGTGGGGTGCTCACCCAGGAGACCTTCTAAGGTTATACCAAACAACGATATTGTCAGTTCTTGAGTACGGCTGTTTCTGCTTTCGCTCCGCCGCGAACACGCACATTATAAAATTAGAGAGAATACAATATCGTTGTTTGCGTATTGCCTTGGGTTGCATGCAGTCGACCCATACGATGAGTCTTGAAGTGCTAGCGGGTATTCTTCCGTTGAAACATCGTTTTTGGAATCTCTCTTACCGGTTGCTAATTCGATGCACAGTTATGAACCCATTAGTAATTGAAAATTTCGAGAGGTTGGTCGACCTTCAATCTCAATCCAGATTTATGACTTTATATTTTGACTATATGGCTCAAGATATTAATCCTTCTTCATACGATTCCTCCAATGTCGCACTTTTAGCTACTTCTAATAATGCTATATTCTTCGACACCACCATGAAACAAGACATTTCTGGTATCCCGGATCAATTGCGACCCCAAGAGATCCCTAAGATTTTTTCCAATAAGTTTAAACATGTTAGTTATGATAAAAGCTTTTACACTGACGGATCTAATCTAGATGAGTCCACTGGCTTCGGTGTTTTCCACGAAAATTTTACCGCCTCCTACAAACTCGATGCTCCTGCTTCCGTGTACGTCGCAGAACTTGCTGCTATTCAGTACTCTCTTGGAATCATCGAAACCCTACCCATAGACCACTACTTCATCTTCACAGATAGTCTCAGTGCCATTGAGGCTCTGCGATCAATGAAGCCTGTGAAGCACACCCCGTATTTCCTGGGGAAAATACGGCGGTTTTTAAGTGCTTTAACAGATAAAAATTACCGGGTTACCTTAGCGTGGGTCCCTTCTCATTGCTCGATTCCGGGTAACGAAAAGGCTGACTCTTTAGCTAAGGTGGGTGCTATTGACGGCGATATTTATGAAAGACCAATTGCTTATGATGAATTTTATAGCATTTTGCGTCAGAGAACACTCAACAGTTGGCAATCATCATGGAACTCAGATGAACTGGGACGGTGGCTACATTCCATTTTTCCTAAGGTATCGACGAAAGCATGGTTCAAGGGGTTGGATGTAGGTCGGGACTTCATTCGCGTGATGTCCAGACTTATGTCCAATCACTATACGTTAAACACGCATCTCTTTCGTATAGGGCTTGTAGACAGTAATCACTGCGTTTGTGGCGATGGCTACCATGACATCGAGCATGTTGTTTGGTCGTGTACCGAATACTGTGGTGTTAGGTCTGAGCTTATAGATTCCCTTCGGGCCCGAGGAAAACAACCGAACGTACCCGTTAGAGACATTCTGGGAAGCGGTGATCTCCAGTACATGACACAGCTATACGTGTTCATAAAACACGCTGGTATTAAAATATGAAACTCTTCTATCTATTTGTTAGATTACCATTCCCGCTACACGCTGAAAGAAGATGATACACTAAGCTGGAGACACCCAAACGAAGACTCGGCATCTTCATGTTCACGCAGACACCTCAGTCCAAACTGCTCAAATAGAACATCACTGCTTAGCCATGTACAAATAAATAAATCGTATAACTCAATATAGTTGAAATCAAAATTGTAACTCCCCTTCTCACCTTAAATCCCCACTAGCTCGTAGTCGGCCGCGAGAATAAAGAAAAGGCCTCCCTCTTTTCCCTGCTAATTTAGAATTTAAAAAAAATGTACTTGGCTCAGTTAAACATAAATTGTATCGTGCCGTGTCAAATAAACTATTTAAAACTAAAAAAATATACTTTCATCATTATTTTGTAAACCATACAAAGGGTTTGTGAACCACCAGTTCAAAATCAGTGTGATGAAACAGCTTTGGAGTATACTCAATTCATTGTTTAGCAAAAGAACATGAAAAACGTGTAAAAATAAATATATTCTTTATTGAACCTTATTGCAATACCTCTCAATGTGTCACCTTTCTTGTTCGTTTGGCTCGGATTTTGACATGTTCGTTTGACTCACAACACTCTCTTCGCATATCTCTCCCTCTGAGTAACGGTGCCGAATCTGTATATACAGATATACAGATTTTCGTCGAAAAGTACAGATTTACAGATTTTTCGAAATTGACATCAATTTTTATGAACACTCCAAATTTTATTAAGCAAATTGAACATATTTTCAACTCCTCACACGTTTTAAGCTAAAATTTTTGTTCATGTACCATAAAAACTTAAAAAATACAAAGTTCTTTATGTTCAAACAATACAGATTTTTTTTACAGATATTTTTGTTCCAGATACAGATGCTCAAATTTTTTCAAGGGAAAACAGATTTAAATGTGGCAACCCTGATTGCTAGTGTTAACTCTACACAGGAAAATAAAAATACCCAAATATGCGTATTATCGACGTAAATCAGCCCTTATGTGCGGGAAGGTACTTTTAGGCAGAGTCTATGTATATATAGAGTCACGCAAAGAGAAAATCTATCTTTTCGGCAACACAGTTTTTGTGCCGTTTGTTGCCAAGAACTACACGGAAAACAAAATCTACCCAACCGGTGGGTACAAACTACCTGAAATGATGTAAACATTATACAACTTACGTTTTGGGTAATTTTGCAATGCGAACGCTGAGTCATTTCAACTTGATAGATTTTAAACATGCTCTTACTCAATGGCGGTGTTTTGATAAAAAGCCAACGTTGAGTAGTTTGAACCCAACATTGGATGAAAAATCAAACTGGTTGAAAAATTGAAAACCCGAGTGATGAGATAGATTTCGTGAAAGTGGCATATATTAGTGAAAATTGGTAGTTTTGGCACTGAGTTGATGATTTCAAGTGACGAACGATTTATGTGCATCTGTTTGTTATGAATAGCCGTCAATTAAAAACAAGATTAACAATGAATTGTGAGAATGGAGCTGAAGCGGAGGCGCTAACAGGAAAATTGATGAAGCCAGTGATCCCAAATTGGAAGGTACTTGAAAAAATATTGAGACAGATTTTATAGATTGTTTTTCAATTATTTTCTATTTCCAAATAATGTTAAATCAATCGAATGAAACTACCCAAGATAAAGTATAAAAAAGGGAACTCAACGTTGAGTATTTTTGACGTAATATTACACTGAGTGCTATACACCTACTATTTAATTAATCTACAATTACTCAAAATTGGCTTCCTGCACGGAACGACTCCGTTGAGTGAAATCGACATGAATTTGGGTACTTTCCGTTTTTCGTGTATCCAGCTTTTTACGCGCCATAATGGCGGACGCTATAATGCAAAGTTCGTAATAAATTACCCACCCTTTTGACAACTCTGCTTACGTCAGTTTGAAGTCTCCATACAATTTATCAAAAGAAAAATATATCTGGCAACATTTGTGTTGCCAATTTCTCAGAAATCGCAAATTTGACGTAAGCAGAGAGGTTCGCATATTACGAACACGCATTATAGCGACCGCCATTATGGTGCGTAAAGAGCTAGATACAGCTCTGTTTCTCACCATGCATAAGCGAATATCATTTTTGAAATTCTTCACAAGGTACACAGTTTTGAAAGATTACACCGGTGATACTTTGTTGAATTTAACTGAACCAGTGTACAGGTTTGATGTTGGATTAAAATGTGTTCCGAAAGAATTTTGTCAGGTGATGTGTTATTTAAATTTCAGTGCAGAAGTTTTTTCATCGTAAATAGAACGATGTTTGGTTTTGTCAATAAATCCAGTATACTCAGGTAGACCTGTGCGCCGACCATATCACCGGCGGCGGCGGCGTAGAAAGCATTTTACCTCGGCGGCACGCCGTTAGCTTTTATCAGCGGCGGCGGCGGCGGCGTGTATCGGCGTGACACTTATTACCACTTATAAAATATTGCGCATAATGTGTGCTTTTGTACTCTCATTTTCGAGTTTTTTAATTGAACGTTCATAAATAAAAATGTATGCGTCAGAGTTGTAAGAATGTCAAAAATAGAAATAAAATTGGTAAGATATCAAGTAAACAAACAATTGAATAACCAGAAAATAATAAACCAAGCAGGGAAAGTACAAACAAGTGTAAATCCCAAAAAAATCATCAACGAGCCCACAACAAAAAATTACATGGAATACTGTTCCTAGAGACTTTCAATTTAGGAAAAAGATAGATAATTTTTTTGATATGTTGATTTCGATTAACCGTATACCTTTGGGGAAATTCGATAAATCTTACGTTAGAGAGTCGTTTTTGACTTTCATATATTTTGTTTGGTTACCCATGGAATAACTGAAAAAATGGGAAATTCTTTTCAATCGAATAGAGTTCTTCGGTAAACACCACAGTTTCTTCATTTTCTATTGCGACTTTTGGGATAAAACTGACCAGAGGTGAAGCATTAAATCCTCCTCGGGTAATTGTGATTGTGACGCGGTGTTGGTACTCCTACGAGGTTTCGTTAAGACTCCTCCCTCTTGACAAAATAAGTCTTTCTTATAATAAAACTGTTCTGAGGAATATTAATCCTCTCCAGGGAATTGTAATTGGCGGTATGGGCACGAGGAACGAGGTGTAGTCTCACTCCTGGGAATTGTAATTTGGCAATATTGGTAGAATAGTAAGAGGCTCGTTATAGTAAAGCAGTAAGCTTGAAACGAAAGGATAAACTCTCTCACACAAGCACGGATATAAATGAAAAGCGTACATTCACTGCCAATAATATGAAGTGCGGAGTACACAAAACACCTGGCCAATGTCACAATAGATCAAATGTCTCTGGTCGCAGTGATGAGTCCGCACAGAGGAAAAAAAAAAATTAACGAGAAATCAGCAAAAAATATAGTCGTGCTTGAAAATGTTGACGAAAAAACTATCTACAAAAATGTCTGTTTCAACGCAATATGATCAACTATTTAATTTGCGCAAAATTTTCAGTGAATTCCCGCATTTTGATCTCCAAAAAAAACTTTGTATTCCTAAAGAAAATTACCAAATAATTAATGAAAAAACACTAGTCATTTTTCATAAATTTTTTGAACATTTTAAGACTGCTCATACGTTTGCATAAAAATAAAAAATACATTTGCATAAAAATAAAAAATAAATGTTATGATAACTGAAACAATTTTCTCGAAGCAAACTGACGAGCAAATCACTAATAATGACATTGATATTTTTGATTTCATTCGATTAAAAAGTCTGAATATTTATTGTCAAATATTGTATCAAATTTCCACAAATTAAATTAATTTACACTTAGGTACATTCGTAAATACACGCTCAGGAGAGGGAAAATACTTAACGAAGTGTTACACTGCGTGAGGCCACCATGCAAAATTGCATTACGTAGGGGTGAAGGGGTATTAAGAATTTCCAAATTCCGCATTACCTAATACCTATACGAGTGTTCCCTTATCGGCTGTGATTTGCGGTATTTCTATAACCAGGAAAAATCCAGCATACACAATCACTATCGGCGCGGTAAAGATTTTCTCGGCGGCGCACCAAAAATTTATTCGGCGGCGCGCCGAGTCCAAATCATCGGCGGCGGCGGCGTGCGTAAAAGTGTCGGCGGCGGCGGCGCGGCGTGGCGGCGCACAGGACTACTCAGGGCAATGGCAACATCCTATCTCTTTCTATGTTGAATGAGTGAAGAGTATTCCCGACTAAAGTGAAAAGTATTTAGAAGTTTTGCTGGGCGCCTGCCTCGGGGCTTTATTTTTAAATAAAGCCCCGATATGTTGGCTACTGTCAAACGTGTAGAGTTTAGATAGGGCTGCCATCCCCTTGAGTATACTAAGAACATGTCAAAAATAACAATGTTGCCAAAAAGTTGGGGTGAATAATATTTTGCAGTGCTGCAAGAACGTAAATTTCCAAACTCAAAAAAATATTCAACATTCATGCATTTTCAACTTTTCAAAAAATAATAGTAAATTTAATACTCATAGAAAAAAATTGATTTTAGCGCAATTAATCTTTGAATGCAGAGTACTTCGAAGAAAAAATATAAAAACAGGGGGTAAGGTCCGACGGGAAACGTCTATTCCAGCCATTTTAGTATTTTGCAGTAGCCGTGTACTACTCACAGCCACTAGCATTACGGGTGAAACCAGCTCGAGATGACCGGTACTATTTTGTCTTTCCTCCTTTCAGCTGCTAGCACCTAGCGCCCGTATGTAATTAATGCGGTTTTGGAATCAAAATGATGGGGCGAAAGAAAAACTTTCTTGAAAGCTGCGCCGGCCGCTGTCGTAGAATTAACACCAACAAAAACATGCATATTTGCAAGGTTTTTTCCGCTAGCAGCAGCAGTTTGTAAGACAGAAAATTCAATTAGCCGCTTCTATTACAAAACTTCGAGGTACCAAAAGGTACCATCTGCCGATTATTCTTGTTTACTGATTAGTTCGTCCAGAATTCCAGCCATTTTAGTATTTTGCAGTAGCCATGTACTACTAACAGCCACTAGCATTACGGGTGAAACCAGCTCGAGATGACCGGTACTATTTTGTCTTTCCTCCTCTCAGCTGCTAACACCTAGCGTCCGTATGTAATTGTGAGGTGTATACTGAGCTTGCTATAATTCAACAACACTGCTTATGTATGTCAGTTTGCTAAACGCAACTGGCAGCACTGCATGACACGATCAAATGTCAAACCCACCCCAATCGTTTAGCCGTCTTCGTCATTGTATCGCGAAGCTTCGAAAAGGTAAGTCATAATCAGTAGAGGCACCACGTCCTTACGCCAAGTGATTCCCGCCGCTTTATTACAAGATGGCCGATGCTCCAAGCACGAGTTCTTGTATTTTCACATTGGCGATCCTGCCAGGAGGGTTTTTAAATAACGGATATTTTAGAATAGAGGCATGCAATCACTTGGCATGAGGATTGTTGGCATAGGGCGAGTAAAGGAAACCGCCTGCAGGAAGATTTCCCAACTGAAGTGGAAAGTGTAAAGAAAACACAACTCGTAAAGAAAACGAAAAAAAATGAACGAATATTTCGTTGCATCCTGGAGTGTGTAATGCAAACCACGCAGTTATGAAAAGTCGATTTTGTTTTCCGTAAAGAAAACGGATTAATGACGAATCAGTCTTGACTGGAGTGTGTAAGGAAAACACAGAACAAAATGTATGGTACGTAAAGAAAACGGCCAATCACACGAACAGTTTTCTGATAATCATGAGTGTGTAGTGAAAACCACTCGAATTTAAAATAAACTGGGGTTAATTCAAATGCTTTAATTGAACCGAAGCAATCAAAAGTAACCGATCTTGTCGTTTGGAAATCGCTGCTCAAACCCTGAATAGGCGTGTAATGAAAACCGTCTACGTCAACGATGACTTAAAAAAACATACATAGAGAATACTCAAACGGTTTCCTTATGTTTAATGTTACAGGTCCTAATTAAAGAGCAAGAAAGTAGGCATCATGGCATCAGAAGGTAGATATGTGCGAATTCAACCGTTGAGTAATGGTAGTAGCGAAGATGATGAGACCGAAACTAACGAATATCCAGAAGCTGGAAGATACGTTAGGGCTCCTATGCGCCATGACGCTGATATCGAGTCTGAGGAACGCATAGGGGAAAAGCAGACGGAACCTCAATATGCCCATTACGACGTTGCAGTCGATCCAAACTGGGAGAATGAAATTCTGAAGAGACGTATCGCTGATTTACAGAAAATAGTCAACGAAATTTCCGGTGCTGGCTCCAATGTGGGGAGAAATGCTCGAATCCAGGACACGGATGATGCAGAACAAAGCGGGAGCAGTTTCCAGAACCCCAATTTGTCACAGCCAGGTAAAAATGGTCAGCCTATTCGATTTGATCAAATGAAGCCTTTTCCCAAGAATGTGGCGGCAAACAATATGTGGGAAGAGTGGACCAAATACATCAAACTCTTCGAAATCGCGACATCACTGGCCGGTATTACAGCTCCTGTACAGCTAACAAATTTACTTTTCCTCTCGGTGGGTGAAGAGATGCAGGGCATTATTCGGGCCAACAAGCTAAAACCGAGTGTGAACCACGAGAGCTGTTATACTGTCTTCAGGAATAATATTGAGGAGCATTTTCGTTCATTAACTGACGCCACCTCAGAGTATGAGGCTTTCTCCAGTATGAAGCAAGGAGAGAAGGAGACGGTGGTCTGTTTCCATGCTAGACTCATGGAGAAGGTGCGATTATGCCGCTTCAACCCAAGCGACCAAGACAGGTTTGTGCGCAGTCAGTTGATAAAAGGCATGGTCAACCGGAAGTTGGCAGACTCAGCAAGAACATTGGATTATACAACGGTGGTCATCGTGCAAGCTGGAACACGAGACGAAGCACACCAACGGGAAAATTCTCATGTGACTACGGACGACACAATGGTCAATCAGGTACGCGGTCGTGCGGTCAAACGAGGAAGTGGATTCGATCACGCTGGAAGCTCCCAAAACAAACAACCTCGCATCGATAGGCAGCCCACTGGTAACCGAGAGCTTTGTTCGAGGTGCAACAGATGGGCACACAGATTCCGGCCCTGTCCTGCGCTGAAACAGAAGTGCCACGAGTGTCAGAAGTTCGGTCATTACGCGGTAGTCTGCAGAAACAAACGTGTTAATACCATGGAACAGAACAGCTTTCGCCGTGATACGAAACCAGAAGTTAGAGAAGTAGAGGTAACATAAATTCAAAGAAATTTTATGTAAATAAAATTTATTATCCAACTAAACTTTCGTAACGAGCAAAAATTGAATTTCCTTTTTTTCATTTTCCTATTCTGCCAGCTTAATGCATTGACACTTAACGATGTGTTGGTTCAGTGCCATCTTGGATCGTCGAGCCCCATTCAATTTCTGATTGACTCAGGAGCCGATGTTAACGTTATTGGAGGACGGGACTGGGATAGATTAGAAAAAGAGTATGTTTCCGGAACGGCGAAGTTGGTACCGATTGAAATAATTACTGCCATAGGGCTACGTGCGTACGCTTCTGATGCTCCAATGAAAGTGGATTGGGCCTTTAAAGCGGAAATACAAGTTTCGGAATCGACTAATTCTGTTGCGGCCAATTTCCTCGTAGTTAAAAATGGAAAACGATCTTTGCTCGGTAGGACGACGGCAAGTGAACTGAAATTACTGCACGTCGGACTGCAAGTAAACGACTGCGAAATTACGCAAGACAAAATCTTTCCGACAATGCCCGGCGTTAAGGTGAAATTCAGCATAGACAAAACCGTCCCTCCCACTCGAAACGCCTACTACAATATCCCAGCTGCTTATCGCGAAGGTGCCCGACGTCGATTGTTGGAAATGGAAAAAACTGGAATCATCGAAAGAGTCTCCAAGGCACCGGAGTGGATCAGTGGTATGTCTGCGGTGGCGAAAGGAAAAGATGATTTTAGACTTGTGGTAAACATGAGAGCTCCTAATAGAGCAATTGAACGTGAGTATTTCCGTTTACCTCTGATGGACGAAATGAAGATAAAACTTCATGGAGCTAAATATTTTACCAAACTGGATTTAAAGAGTGCGTACTATCACCTTGAATTAAGCGAAGAATCAAGAGGCTTGACGACATTTTTGGCAGAGAATGGCATGTTTAGGTTCACTCGACTTATGTTCGGTGTGAATTGTGCGCCTGAAATTTTTCAGCGCGAAATGTGCCGAATCCTTGAGGACGTCGAAAACGAAGTAATTTATATAGACGACGTACTGCTGTTTGCAGAAAGTCTAGAAGAATTACACAAGACTGTCGCTAAAGTGCTCGAGATTCTGAGAGCAAACAACCTAACGCTTAATACCAGCAAATGTGTGTACGACAAAACTCAGATCTCGTTCCTAGGTCACACGCTAGACGAAGACGGATTCCATATAGAGGAGGCCAAGATTAGTGCGATACGGAAATTCCGAAGACCTGCTACAGCCTCAGAGTTGCGAAGCTTTTTGGGATTAGCGTCATATGTCAGCCCTTACATTCGGAATTTTGCAAACATTTCCAATCCCCTATGGTCGATTGCTGGATCAAAGCAGTGGGACTGGCGTAAGCTACAAGAACAAGCATTTGAAGAACTCAAGAAGCAAATAATACGCTGCACCGTTACCTTGGGCTACTTCTCTGAACATGAGGACACTGTACTTTACACGGACGCCTCTCCGAACGCTTTAGGAGCAGTGTTAACTCAGGAAAGTCCTGGTAAAGATCCACGTATAATTTGCTTTGCATCGAAGGCGTTAACAGCAACGGAGAAGAGGTATGCTCAAAATCAACGAGAGGCTTTGGGTGCAGTATGGGCCGTTGAGCACTTTTCTTACTTTTTGTTGGGGAGACATTTCAAACTCCGTACCGATGCAACAGGTGTAGCCTTCATCTTCAACCGCTTTCGGGAAAACACTAAGCGAGCGTTGACTAGAGCAGATGGTTGGGCCTTAAGACTGAGTCCATACGACTACACCATCGAATATATCAAAGGTGGAGAGAACATAGCGGACCCATCTTCTCGATTGTATCAAGGAGACGATCAACCATTCGACGAGTCATCGAGCCCTTGGGAGATATGTCATATTGAAGCGAACATGGTTTCATTCTTAACTAAGAATGAAATCAAAGCCGTTACTACAGCTGATGAGACTCTTCAACAGGTTCTAGCAGCAATTGACTCTGGCGAATGGCCAAGACACTTGAAGAGATTCCAGGCTGTGTCGGGAGATTTGTCAGTAAAGGATGGTTTGTTGATTAAATGTGGTTGTATTGTGATACCTGAACGATTGCGTTCAAAAACCTTAGAAGTAGCTCACAATGGACACCCTTCGGCAGCAAAGATGAAAAGTATTCTCCGTGAACGTGTCTGGTGGCCAGGAATGGCTACAGACGCTGTGGAATGGGTGGATTCGTGTCAGATGTGTGCTGTGAATGGGAGACCAGAGAAACCAACCCCCATGCTTCGAACCATGGCTCCGAAGACAGTTTGGGAGACAATAGCAGTTGACTTTAATGGCCCTTATGCAAGGTTTGGAGGAATTTTAATTCTGGTCATAATCGACTACAGATCAAGGTATGCGATTGCGAGACCGGTGAAATCGACTTCATTTGAAAACACGAGTAAGATCTTAAACGACGTCTTCAATAAAGAAGGTTTCCCTGATTCCATCAAGTCGGATAACGGTCCCCCCTTCAATGGCGAGGAATACAAGGTCTATTGTGATGAACGGGGTATTCATCCAGTATTTTCCACACCATTCTTTCCTCAACAGAATGGGTTGGTGGAAAATTTTATGAAGGTAGTGAACCAAGCCATGTCTACTGCAACATCAACTGGAACTAGCTACACTGATGAGGTACAAGCAGCTGTGAATGCCCACAACTCCGCCGCACATACAGTTACTAAGATGGCCCCAGAGGAGGTTATGTATGGAAGGAAAATACGTCGCGGATTACCGATGTTGAATCGTGAGAAGGTCGAAATTGATGAACAGCTGTTAAAAAAAAGAGATGCCAATGCAAAGCTACACTCAAAGACCCATGAAGATGCTCGACGGGGTGCCAGACCATGCCAAGTTCGACCCGGAGATGCCGTGATAGTTGAACGTCAATCTAAGGCGAAGGGAGAGACAAGATTCGATCCAAAACGACACACAGTGATGCAGGAAAACAACGGCAGCCTAATCTTGGGTGATGAGGACGGCCAACTGGTGCGTCGACACGTTACTCAAACTAAGCTAGTACATCGTTGGAGAGATGTGAAGCATAGGTCAGCAGCAGAAAGTATCAATCGAGGCACACGCGAACCCACGGAAGTAAAAGAAACGTTGCGTCCCGTAAGGGAAAAAAGAACACCGGGCATTTGTCCAACTATGTGAGGCAAACAGAAGCAGACATTTTAATCGAAAGCCACGAATGTAAGGGCATTCGGCGAAATAAATAGTCGTTACTCTGGCGTTTTCCCCCGATTTACAATATACTCACGAATTTATTCCTTCTTATTTGTTTTATCCATCGCTGAAGAAAAATCTAGATATTTCTCTTTTGCTTAGAACTAAGAAAATTTAACCTAAAAATACAAACAGGAAATAGGGTTAAACACGAGAAGAGGATACTTACCGCGATTTCGCTTTTATGATACTAGACACGTATCATAAAAGCGAAATCGTAGGGGACCTGAGTTTACTGGGAATGACACACCCGAGAACCAGCCGCCATGTCGACCAAACTTCGTTGGTTCATTACATTATCGTTGTTCCAACCAGCAGATGAAATTTCCTTTTTCTCCTTATTGAACAATTTCGTCTCTCCCGGAGGATTCCAGCATTCCGAGGACTCTTGACAATGAGATGAGGCTAGTCAGCAGGATGCTACTTCTCTGGGACTTTCAATGGAAAAGAGAGTCGCGTTTCGGGCCGGAAAAAACATACCAGCTTGGTCCTCACACTCGCTATTTTCTCCTCTCAAAAAAATGATTAGTCACAAGTCACCAGAGATGCCAGATATACAGACAAATCTGTATTATACAGACTTTCTGTGTTGCGATACAGACACGCATAAGCCTACAGATTTTATACAGACATTTAGTATAATACAGATATTACACAGATATCTGATATTCTACATAATGGTTTTACCAGTATACACAAAAAAACGAACACAAAAACCAAAAGTTACTGTAGCCGTTGCTGGAAAAAGTGAACTAGGAACTGAACACTTTGCTGAACATATTAATCTTGCGTTTTTTGAGAGTGAAATCATGACAACGGGAATCGATTCAGGCTATCGGGGTTTTTATCGGCCCCGTGGGCACTAATCTGCCTGTTTCGCCCCCAGTAACAAACAGCTGATTGTCTCGATCGATTGCCATGCAGGTTATATTGGTGAAAAGACCGTTTGTTCTATTCGGAGCAATATCCAACGTTGAAGAATTGCTTAAAATGTCCCAAACCTTGAAGGTACTATTTTTATAACCGCGAGACTTCTGCCATCATGTATCAGTTTAGCTACATTACGACGAACGACGATTTTTATCACGGGAAAGACTCTTACTTCTATGTGTTACTTAGATTTAAAAGATAAATTAGTTATCGATTAATCGACCAACTATGATAGACTCGAAAAAGAACAATCAAAACAAGCAATAAAACAAAACAATCTGACAGGTCGACAAATAATTAGGTATCAATGTATCGGTAACTTTTTTTCGCAGCGGTATACAGACTTATACAGACATTTTCATGGATTATACAGACTTGCCAAAAAAAAGTCTGGCATCTCTGCAAGTCACCGAGGCAACGTATAAAACAGAAAATCTATCTGTCAAGAGTGTACACGATTGGAAACGACTACCCAAAATGTACGTAAAAATGGCGAACGCCATCTGACAGAATATTTTGGAAGTTTTCTTTTCTCGAGTAAGTTTATGCATAGATCTAGACGCAATATTGAAACGGGTCAAAACGATTAAATAAAATCATCCAATACGAGCTAATTCTCAATGTTGTTGGGTATATTGCGAAAGTAAATACTGATGAAAAAATTAATTTGGTTGAATGGTGACGAGCGAGCAAAGGAATAGATCATAGAATTGAAGTCTTCTATGCTCCCTGCAACTATGTGTGTATGGTAAAAACTATCAAAGGAGAGAAGTTCTTGGATGTTGTAGATGATTTGAGAAAGATAGCCATAATGAACCTTGTTGAAAATATGGCGATTTTTTTTCTTTTTTTTTGAGAAGGGGGAGAATGTGAGGTGTATACTGAGCTTGCTATAATTCAACAACACTGCTTATGTATGTCAGTTTGCTAAACGCAACTGGCAGCACTGCATGACACGATCAAATGTCAAACCCACCCCAATCGTTTAGCCGTCTTCGTCATTGTATCGCGAAGCTTCGAAAAGGTAAGTCATAATCAGTAGAGGCACCACGTCCTTACGCCAAGTGATTCCCGCCGCTTCATTACAAGATGGCCGATGCTCCAAGCACGAGTTCTTGCATTTTCACAGTAATCGGTACGGTTTAGTAATGAAACTGATGAGGTGAAATGTTCGAACGGTACCTTTTATATCAAGGCTTCGTCAGTTAGTTAGAAATAAGGAGGAGCTTAGTAGAAAATAGAATGACAAGGAAAGTAAATTTTTCTTGAAAGCTGCGCCGGCCGCTGTCATAAAATTAACACCAACAAAAACATGCATATTTGCAAGGCTTTTTCCGCTAGTAGCAGCATGTTGTAAAACAGAAAATTCAATTTGCCGCTTCTATCACGAAATTTCGAGGCACCAAAAGGTGCCAGTTGCCGATTATTCCTGTTTACTGGTTAGTCCGTCCAGAATTCCAGCCATTTTAGTATTTAGCAGTAGCCTGGTACTACTAACAGCCACCCGCATTACGGGTGAAACCGGCACGAGATGACCGGTACTATTTTGTCTTTCCTCTTTTTTTATCTGCCAACACCTAGCGTCCGTATGTAATAGGTACGGTTTAGTAATGAAACTGGTGGGGTGAAATGTTCGAACGGTACCTTTTATATAAAGGCTTCGTCAGTTAGTTAGAAAGAAGTAGGGGCTTAGTAGAACATGGTATGACAGGGAACGTAAATAAGCATCGGAAACAGAAAACGACAACAACAATAACAACAAAGTCAGATCGATTGTATCCGTTGTCGACTGTGCTTGGGAAGAGAGGTAATGATTGGCTGCGCGGTATGATTTAGACAATCGATATTCATTACCAATTTTTCAATAGTGTATCTCGAACAATAGTTTGTTTTTGTTACATAAATTTAACCGTGAAATAATTTCTGATCGATTGATGCCAAAACCTCGAAAACCTGATTATAAATGACTGAAAAATAAGCGCTCAAAACCTGACCACTTTTCCCTGGTTTTCCCTTGAACCCTATAGTTGAAGTTTGGACGACTGTCACTGAAAGTGACTGTCAAGTTTGCCTTAGTAAATGGAAAGTATTGTGATTAAGCAATAGCAAAATGCGAAAAAAGAAATGAAACTAGAATATAACAAAAAAAAAAAACATTGAATTTCAAAAATCTTCACGATATTTTATTTTTTAAATGGTTACAAAAATCATTACGCTATAGATCTACTTTCTATTGTCTCTGATCTTTTGCTTCTGGTTAATTTTTAATTTTGTTTTTCCTTACTGTTGACAACTGGATGAGATCACATACATAAGATTATACGTGATGATATTCTGAGTTACTACGGCTGTTGGTGATACATGAAATTCTGAACGGACATTATGTAGCCTGTTTGGAGTGAGCGTAATCAATCGACATATTATCCGGTGTCTCACTGAGCCACAAACTTATACACAGGTCCCGGTAACTTTTAGTGCTTATTCTCCGACGCGAAGCATAAATCATCGTGATTAAAGTGGAACTGCAAAACATTTTTTTTTATTCGGATTGATATTTTCAGAACGCCAAATCTACGCTACAAAAGCCTGTATTACACTCTTTGACCGAGCGTCAAATATTTGTCACTTTTTGACAGATAAAAATTTGGTCAAATATAATTGTTTGTCACTCTCCAATTTTAACATGGGGCAAACACGGGCAAACAACAACCATGATGTCAAATAAATTTGACCATTATGTCAGAAGGTCAAATATTTGACCATTAGACCATTTTATTAAAAATTCCTCCGGTAATTCACAAAACTCAAGCCATTTTCAGCGATGATTTTTATTCGTGGGGAATCGAAAATTTTCAAATTTCCGTGGTGTTCGATTTGAACAAAATAGAAAACAGCACTTCACTTTTTCACTACTATATGTAGCAAAACAAATTGAAACAAAAAACTATGAAACTGAAAATACGAGTAGTCATGCAATGACTTTTATTTTTTGCAATGTTGCTAGTTCTTTGAAATTTTAGAATGGCTGCCAGATCGACGGAAATTCAGTCGGCCAAACTTTAACGCTAGGCCTTTAAGCCTGTATCAGACTAACCGTTGTAGCGGTTGACCGCTACCGTTCCGTTCCTTTTCGGCCAATCAGAGCACAGCGGTCGACCGTCGCTTGTTGTTGTTGTAAAAAATAGAATTATTTCTATTTTTGCCGCCAACCGTTCCCAACGGTTGCCGACTGCTGTCATTGACATGGCGAAGGCAAACGTGCTCCTTCACACCTACACAAAGTCACATATAGAGACTTATCGAATAAAAATGTGTGCTTCTCTTTTTGGCACACACGACAGCCAGTCAAAACATTAATAGCACCGGCAACGCTGCTTGGTGATGTCAAATTTCGACCAACGGGAACGTGAAGGAAAAAGAAGAAGTTTTGTTTTGATCGTGCGCTAGGAACTTGTTTTTATTAAATCTGTGTTTCGTTTGTTAGAAATAGTTCCAGTGCAAGTGAAAAAAACTTGACCGTTCGTGCCTCTCCGGAGGAATATAGTCAAACGGTCAGACTCAGCTTTTTTGCTGCTGCGTTTGCGGGTTTTTGTCGTGTTCGCGTAGTGTTTGTTTTGCGATGCTGATTCACTTGCACGTAGGAAATCCAGCGATCAAATTGGACACAAAATCCAGTCGGAGCACGGCATCCGCCCTGGTATCGGCTGCATGGTCATGTCCTTCGCTATTGGACCTATCCTGATGATGAAAAATGCAAGCCTCCGATCGGGAGCATGAATTTGCAGAAGTGCTGCACCCAGACTGGTATGCTCTCGATTGAACAAATTATTATTACAATTTCGACGTCCAGCACCGCCGGATGATGTTGAATCGCTGGTGCTGGCAAAGTAAGGCAATTTAGCGGTAGGTTTTCGTGAATTTATGGCTTTCACCGGATACTAATACGTCGTCCTATATTTTTACAGGTATTTGCTGTCAGCTGATTGTTGCGACGAGTGGTGTGCTAATTTTAATATAACACTCGCTCTGCTTGAAGCCTGGGGACAGACCGATAGCAGAAGTACGAGTTTCTAAATACGTTCAATCTGCTTAATATCGGTTTTCTGTACAGTTGCCATTGTTGGTTGTATTATTAGTTAGTTAGTGAGTTAGTAGTAGTATTATTAGTTAGTGAGTTAGTAGTAGTATTATTAGTTAGTTATTTATTAAAATTATGAATTCGAATGTCCCAAGCAGATGAAGATTAGTGTCTTTTTTTTTTTAAATAGGATTTTATGTGATGAATTAATTATTAACTAGGTAATATTAATTTAGAATTTATATTTATATTATGAGTGTCATATCAGTAAAGTGAGAACGGAAAAAGCGACGTTTCGCGTGGAATTATTTCACGACCATTTTGAACGGTGAAATGATTCCACGAAGATGCCATAAGTCTTAATGTTGATTGATTTGTGATTAAATGGTAAATATTGGATTAATTCTTCAGTAACGAAGCGAATCAGAATTTGATCCGTGCCTTAAAGCGGCCAAATTTTAATTTTTTTGCCCGATGAAAAAAATGCAAACTAGTTCAGGAAATTTTCGATACCGAAAAAAACATTTTTTTTGCTGCCGAATGTCTTAGAATGTCTTAGAAAGTCGTTTTTTCCCGTTTTTTTAGATAACACCAGATCTTGACGTGTTCTGCATTTCTAAGACATACGGCATCAAAAAAAATGTTTTTTTCGGTATCGAAAATTTCCTGAACTACATCAACACTATTATATACATTTAACACTTTATTGGTGCTTATTACGGGAGTCACTTCACGGTGAAATCACAGTGAAGTGAACAAAATCCTATTGCGGGACTCACGTAAGTGAGAAAAACGTCGCAAAGTGACATCTGCCGTGGAATCTGGGTTATTATGAGTGTCATATCAGTGAAGTGAGAACGGAAAAAGCGACGTTTCGCGTGGAATTATTTCACGACCATTTTGAACGGTGAAATGATTCCACGAAGCTGCCATAAGTCTTAAAGTTGATTGATTTGTGATCTAATGGTAAATATTAGATTTATTCTTCAGTAACGAAGCGAATCAGAGTTTGATCCGTGCCTTGAAGCGGTCAATTTTTCATTTTTTTGCCCGATGAAAAAAATGCAAACTAGTTCAGGAAATTTTCGATACCGAAAACATTTTTTTTTCATGCCGAATGTCTTAGAAATGCAGAACACGTCATGATCTGGTGTTATCTAAAAAAACGGGAAAAAACGACTTTTTGGGACTTAGACATTTTTGAGCTGGGAAGCAATCTCATTTCACTTGTCCTATTCTCAATTTCACTTTACAGTCAATCTCACTTCACGGAGGTGATTTTTGTCACCTCACTTGAGGTGGAATCGGGAATAGGTCTGTGGAGTGAGCGTAAGAGTGAAATATATTTCACCGTGAAGTGACTCCCGTAATAAGCACCATTATATTAATAGTTTGTAGTTGCTTTTAAACAAAAAATGCATTGAAATAAAACTCGCACCTAATCTTACATTTATCTTTTACTGGTGCTTATTACGGGAGTCACTTCACGGGTGCTTATTACGGTAGTCACTTCACGGTGAAATATATTTCACTCTCACGCTCACTTCACTTTTTTAGACCTATTCCCGATTCCACCTCAAGTGAGGCGACAAAAATTGAGAATAGGACAAGTGAAATGAGATTGTTTCCCAGCTCAAAAATGTCTAAGTCCCAGAAAGTCGGGTTTACCTTTTTTTTTGAATAACACCAGATCTTGACGTGTTCTGCATTTCTAAGACATTCGGCAGCAAAAAATGTTTTTTTCGGTATCGAAAATTTCCTGAACTAGTTTGCATTTTTTTCATCGGGCAAAAAAATG
The DNA here is from genome assembly GCF_029784165.1 of Wyeomyia smithii. Taxonomy (NCBI): domain Eukaryota; kingdom Metazoa; phylum Arthropoda; class Insecta; order Diptera; family Culicidae; genus Wyeomyia; species Wyeomyia smithii. The sequence goes on from NC_073694.1 coordinate 128,677,741, forward strand.
AAAATTTGGCCGCTTTAAGGCACGGATCAAATTCTGATTCGCTTCGTTACTGAAGAATTAATCCAATATTTACCATTAAATCACAAATCAATCAACATTAAGACTTATGGCATCTTCGTGGAATCATTTCACCGTTCAAAATGGTCGTGAAATAATTCCACGCGAAACGTCGCTTTTTCCGTTCTCACTTCACTGATATGACACTCATAATAACCCAGATTCCACGGCAGATGTCACTTTGCGACGTTTTTCTCACTTACGTGCAGCGTTGTCAGGTCTTTTTTTTTTAAATTTGGAAAAGGCAAAAAAAAAAATCTGGAAAAAATCTGGAAGTCATTTCGAGGGGTGAAAGTTAAATTCTTCGGATAAAAGTCTTGAGGTACGTAAAATTTAAGGTGACAAAATTGCAAAATTTCGCGCCAAATTTGAAGTGATGACCTTTTTGCGGAACAGAGAAAATAAAATCTGGATAAAATCTGGATCATTCATGAAAAATCTGGATAGTTGGACATCAAATCTGTTTACCTGGATACATGTTCAAAAATCTGGATAATCCAGCTAAATCTGGATACCTGGCAACGCTGCTTACGTGAGTCCGGTAATAGGATTTTGTTCACTTCACTCTGATTTCACCGTGAAGCGACTCCCGTAATAAGCACCAATATAAATTCTAAATCAATATTACCTAGTTAATAATTAATTCATCACATAAAATCCAATTTAAAAAGAAAAAGACACTAATCTTCATCTGCTTGGGACATTCGAATTCATAATTTTAATAAATAACTAACTAATAATACTACTACTAACTCACTAACTAATAATACTACTACTAACTCACTAACTAACTAATAATACAACTAACAATGGAAACTGTACAGAAAACCGATATTAAGCAGATTGAACGTATTTAGAAACTCGTACTTCTGCTATCGGTCTGTCCCCAGGCTTCAAGCAAAGCGAGTGTTATATTAAAATTAGCACACCACTCGTCGCAACAATCAGCTGACAGCAAATACCTGTAAAAATATAGGACGACGTATTAGTATCCAGTGAAAGCCATAAATTCACGAAAACCAACCGCTGAATTGCCTTACTTTGCCAGCACCAGCGATTCAACATCATCCGGCAGTGCTGGACGTCGAAATTGTAATAATAATTTGTTCAATCGAGAGCATACCAGTCTGGGCACTTCTGCAAATTCATGCTCCCGATCGGAGGCTTGCATTTTTCATCATCAGGATAGGTCCAATAGCGAAGGACATGACCATGCAGCCGATACCAGCGCCGATGCCGTGCTCCGACTGGATTTTGTGTCCAATTTGATCGCTGGATTTCCTACGTGCAAGTGAATCAGCATCACAATACAAACACTACGCGAACACGACAAAAACCGCAAACGCAGCAGCAAAAAAGCTGAGTCTGACCGTTTGACTATATTCCTCCGGAGAGGCACGAACGGTCAAGTTTTTTTCACTTGCACTGGAACTATTTCTAACAAACGAAAGACTTCTTCTTCTTCTTCTTAATTCTTTTTGAGCCGTCTCGTGACAGCTCTATTGGGAGGGCCAGTCGCATCGACTATATGCCCTGCTGTACTTTGTTCTAGAGTGTTCAAATCGTTCAAATATTTAGTTTATTTTTCCTCACGAATTTAGCTATTTCCTTGTAGGTGTCAATATCACCGTTAGTGAATATTTCAGCTAGTGATCTGTATTTTTTGTCGAAGCTGTAGTCCATTCTTCGAATGCAATACTTCATACAATGCAGTATACTGTGTTCTGCAGTCTCTGCTTCTTCGCAGAGATCACAATCGGGGTCAGAAACAATTTTCATGCGGGCTAGCCAATATCGTGAGTAATCATGTCCAGACATAAGTCTGTTTATGAGCCTTATGTCCTGACCATTCATAACTTTTTTCCTATACCAGGGTGTTGTTGAGAAAGTTCGATTTATTTCGTAGAATTTTTTTCCCTTCTCCACCGAATATGATTTATACCATTCTGTGGCGTTTTTTGCTAGTAACTGTTTGAAAAACATGAATGCATCACTCACCAAAAATTTGTTTTCCAAAATATTGTCTGATGTTAAACCTTTTTTAGCTAAAAGGTCTGCGATGTCGTTCCCCTGTATTGCCACATGGCTCGGAATCCACTGGATGAAAATGTTCCATTTCGCACAGATTTTTAATATGTCGATTAGTATGTCTTCGCCATGGTTGCTATCTCGTGTGCTCTCTAGCATTACACGAGCTGATTTCGAGTCGGTGTAGATGACAAAATTCTCTAGATGAAACTCGTCTACTAACGAGGTCGCCTTTTTTATCGCTGTAAGTTCTGCTGACGTGATGCTTGTCTCGTTCTTCAAGCGATAGTGAAACCTCTGACGGGTACTTTCAATAAAACACCTATGCCACATGCTGTATTTTCTTTCGACGCATCTGTAAAAATGCGCCCTCGTCCTCTATGAGTCCCATTCATAGTGAACAGTGCCATTTGCTTGATTTCATGGGATTTGTGTTGACTTTAGAGCTGAGTAATCCCTCTATGCAAGAAGCGATTCCAACTCTACCTACCGTGTACAACCGTTTATCCTTAGTTATGTTGTCAAAGGTGTCCTTATGTTTGCAGTAGAGCCGCTCCATAAAAGAAAAACTCTCTAAATCGTTTTCATTCGCTGGGGGATTTATATGCTCTAATTGGTGTGCGACGATACTATCTCTAGCGCAACAGCGTATGATTTCTCTAGCCGCAACATATTCTTGCCTGAGATGTAATGGTTCTTGACCACTTAGTGCTGTCAGTACGTTCAGCGGCGTGGAGCGCGTCGGGCCCGTTATTTTTCTTAGGCACTGGTTGTTTACTATAGTCAACATCTTATGGTTGCTTTCCTTCGCGTTACAATGCACTACACTGCCATATTCCAATACACTGCGAAAAATTGATTTATATATTTTGGCTACTGTGTCTGGATGAGCCCCAGTTTTGATATCACTGAGCACTTTCATCATGTTCAATCTATCTTGAATGTTTGTTCTTATCTGTCTTGTGTGTGCGCCAAAGCTTAAATAGCAATCTATTATTATTCCGAGATACTTGTGATTTCTTACTGATTCGATATCCGTTCCATTGATTTGAATCTTAAGATGTTTGTCGTTGTTCTGAAAAAGCAGAGTTTTAGTCTTTTTAGCATTAATTTTGAAGTTTAGCATCTCGGCAACGGCTATAAATTCGTCTATATATTCTTGAGCCACTTTGTTGAGATCTTCTAAATTTTTCGCCTTCACCATAACCCCAAAATCGTCCGCGTATTGAACAAGTGCAACACCGTCTTTCTTTATATCATGCAACGCCAAAGTATTCGTATTAAACAATGTTGGAGATAATACATCTCCTTGCGGAATTCTATTTGTAATGGTACGCGTGATGGTTTTATTTCTCATATGTAGAACTATTTGTCTGTTTTGGAGGAATGAGAGGATCCACATTACTATATCAGGCGGGACTTGGATTTCTAGTAGAATTTTTTCCAGCGTGTTTACTTGAATCGCGTTAAATGCGTTACTGAGATCTATGCATATCATAGCAGTGACGTACTTTTCTCGTTTGCTCTGCTTTATCCAGTTAATCACATAAGATATGCAAGTCTGAGTGGATAAATTCTTGCGAAAACCGAATGAAGTCGGTGGCAAAATATTATTTTTATGGAGAAACTCTTGTAATCGTTCCAAAACTGCAGTATTCGCTATTTTCGTAAGAGTTGGAACTAACGAAATAGGCCTTTTATTCTCAGGAAGATTCTGATCCCTTCCATGTTTCGGTATGGCAACCACTTTTATTTTCTTAAGGTGGTCGGCCAAACAGCTTCTTTTCCACATTCCGTTTAACTCTTCAATTATCATCTTTACCACTTCAGGTTGTAGAAGATTCAGTGTTTCGTAGGTTACGGCATCATCTCCAGGGGCTGAGTTTTCTTTTTTGAGGAAAGTATACGTGCCCAGTTTGTAATATTCAACAGGTTATCCGTAACAAACGGCATTGGTAAGTCTAGGGGTTTGGGATTGTGTTTTCCAAAATGAACATCTAGAAATGTTTGTGCTTTCGCCTCGTCTTCGTACAAAATGTTACTTTCTTTTTTAAAAACTCGTTTGCCTGTTAGTTTTCCGATCTTATACCAGAGTTCTTTCGTACTAGTAAAAGGTCCGACTTCTTCTGGGAATTGCTCAAATTTTGTTCGAATCTCTTCTCGTTTTTTTCTTTGGAATAAGGCCGCCTTACGCTTGAACTCTAACAAATTTTTTTTGACTCGAGACGCGATTAAACTCCCTTCTTGCTGCCGTTTTCTCCTGCCAAGCTTCATCGACTTCTGGCGACCACCAAAACTTTTGATTTTTATTGTTATTTCTTCTGTTGTTCTTACGTATTCTCGATACGCTGATACCGAGTTCCTCAGTGTTTCTAACTAACGAGTAATCCAATTGGCTGATTTCTTCCGCGATTCCGCTCTTGTCGTAATAATACTGGCTGTTCAAAATGTTTTCCTGCTTCAAAACGATGTCTATAGCCAAATGTTCACTACCAATTCCGTAGTCAAGCGTTTTCCATTCTACGTTCCCAAACAGTTCAGATGTGCACAAGGTGATGTCAATAGCAGTTGATCGTCGGTTCAGTTGAAGTGGAACAAATGTAAATGATCCGTCATTCAGTATAAGAAAGTTCGTAGTATTCACTGTATTCATCAGAGCTTCCCCCTTTTTATCACATAAACTATCGCCCCATGTAATGTGGTGGGAATTAAAGTCGCCACCCACGATCACCTTTTTATAAGTTTGCAGAGATTGGAATATAAGTTTCATAACCTTGTCAAAATCCGCTGTAGAGATTGAAGGACTTACATAAATCGAAGATAATACTATATTATATTGAGGTATTTGAACGGTAATAATTTGCGTATTTTCCGAAACTGGGGGAGTTGGTATGTTCTGGTAATTGATGGTGTTAACCAAATATATTCCTGAGCCGCCATAGTTATCCTCTCTCGAGTGGGGGACAAAATGAAAGCCTTGAATTTTGTATTTGTTACTGTTTTCTATATTCTCGTTCGTCCAGGTTTCTGCCAGTAGAGCTGCCGTGTAATTATTTGCTGTGAGTACGCGATGAACTTCTGCCTTGTTTTTATTTACGCTTAGAATATTTGCTTGTTGAATTTTAAAATTTTTAGATGCCATTTTTAGTTCGGTAGTTGGTATGCGTGTCTGTTTAGTACAATGGTGTTTGCAAGGTTGAAGTGCTTGGTGGTACATTTTTTGAAAATTTTCTTGATATCGTCATTAGGACCGATCATTTCAATGAAATCCGAGCAAAAATTCATTATTTTCTCCTCTGCTCTCCTTTGTATTGATGTTTGAGCTTCTTTGAGCATTTTTTCCCAGCGTTCTTTCTCTGTAACACTGTATGGATTACCTAGAGCCATTCCGTCAGATGTCATGGGTGTATCTTTAACTATTCAATTCTCTTTTGATGGCGAACAGAGTAGTTGATGTTATTTTGTGGTGATATATAATTGTTAATTTACGTGTGAAATAGTGCAGTGATTCACGGTAGATATATTCTAACGTGTGTCGGTAGTGAATCTACAAACGGCTAAGTACAAGAACAGTTGCTTTAAGCAGCAAGTTCGCGTTAAAGTTTGTTAAAATAAAATCCCCCCCGACGCTTTCAAAGCAGCGGTGGTGGCGATCATTTTTTTTGCCTCTGTCTCTTGTTTCTCTGCATGTCTATTGGTATAGCGTCCCGTGTTAACGTGTGTTGTGTGCGATGATTTGCTGTGGCTGTGGTACGGCAATTGTCCTATCGGATTTGCCGTTGAAATGTGTGGGCTTCAACTGTGCACGTTTGTTTCACTACAAGTGTACTGGACTCACCAAGGCAACGGCAAAGATAGTTACAGATAATGATAATCTTTGCTTCAAGTGTGACGAATGTTTATCAAACCAGTGTTGTGGTGGGCAACATTTGATACCGGACATCAAGCGTATTGAAGAAGAGATGAAGAAATTATCTTCTCTCTCTGATTCGGTCATTGAAATGCGGGATCAAATATCGGCCCAGATAAACAGCGCGTTGAATTTCGGTATGGAACAGTTGAGATTAAATGTAAATGAATCTCTTGAAAAATTTTTTTGTGAGAAATTTGATAAATTGAACAATTCGGTTTTGGAATTAAATACGCGTCAAAATAAAGCTGCAATTAATGATGCCCGCGCGCGGAATGGGACGGTTCCTTCTGAATCGGACCAAATCGGCAAGAAGCGTAGAATTGATGACGATAATAGTGATGATGTTTTTGATGACGGCGTGACTTTTGCGCAAGTTGTGAAGGGTCGCCGTAAAAGTATTAAAACGAGTATTAGTAATAATAATTATATAAATGATGGTTTTAAGCCCGTTAAACATAAGACTCGTCCGGTCATTGTGATCAAACCGAAAGAGTCCAAACAAGCTTGCGAGGAAACTCGGAAGTTTTTGAAAACAAAATTAGATCCAAAAACACACAAAGTGAGTAATTTTAAGAACGGTAAAGATGGTTCCATTATTGTTGAATGCGCTGTTGGCGAAAATATTGATAAGTTGAAAAATGGCATTGAAAGCAATCTGGGTGAAAACTACAGTGCTGTTGTTCCCACGTCGGTGCTGAGACTGAAAATAGTGGGCATGAGCGAGAATCTTTCTCCTGATGTTTTAATTGACTTTTTAAAGAGTCAAAATGAAGGTATCAAAATTAATGATGTAAAAGTAATAAACTCGTATGAAAATCCACGCTTTCGGTATAACAAGTATAGCGCGGTAATAGAGGTTGATTTGGAAACGTATAACAGCTTGTTATCTGCTAAGCAAGTAAATGTAGAATTTGATCGGTGCTTAGTATTTCCCGCGGTAAATGTTTTGAGATGCTTCAAATGTGGAGAATTTGGGCACAAGAGCATGGATTGCAAAAATTGTGATACGTGTTCCAGGTGTAGCCTAAAACACAAAACATCTGAATGCACGTCTACTGTTTTGAAATGCGTTAATTGTTTAAAGACGAATAAAGAGCGTAACATGAGTTTGGACGTCAACCATGCCGCATTTAGTTCAGAATGCTTGATATATAAAAGATTATTCAATCAAAAGAAAAGCAGCTTGTGTTTCAATAAATAGCAAACAAGTTCCAAGAAGAATGTGAATAAGTTCGAATTTTTGTATTTGAATATTGCGGGGTTGACAACAAACTACGTTGCATTACGTCAGATTGTTGAAGATAAACGTCCACTTTTAGTGTTCTTATCAGAGACTCATATTGTCGATATTGAAGCTTATGATCAATATAGTATTCCGGGATATAATGTGGCTGCTTGTTTATCACATTCTAGACAAACTGGCGGTGTTGCTATTCATGTCAGAGAATCAGTTCAATTCGAGCTTTGCCGAAACGAAGCGAAGGATGGCAATTGGTTCTTGGGCATAACAGTAGTACGTGGTATGAAGGTGGGTAATTTTGGTGTTTTGTATCATTCTCCCAATGCTAGTGATCACCGTTTCCTTGAAATATTGGAAAATTGGCTTGATGAATTTCTCGATTATAGTAAACTGAATATATTGACTGGCGATTTTAATATCAACTGGCGAGATAATACAAATTCGAATCATTTGAAGCGTTTAGTAGAATCTTTCAATTTAAAACAAAGCGTTAATGAATTTACACGTATTTCCCAGCGAAGTAGAACTTTGATTGATCATGTTTATTCCAATTTGGATTCCATTTGTTCAGTAACGGATTCTGATATGAAAATAACCGATCATGAGACATTAGTAATCACTGTATTAGACAACTTGAGTGAGAATAATGATTTTAAAAAATTGAAATGCTGGAGAAAATATTCGAAACAGGCTGTTTCGAATCTTGTTGAAAGAAGCTTGGATTTTCCAATCGCGTCCGGTAATTTAGATGATTCTGCAGCTGTTCTTACTAGTATTTTGAAAACGTGTACGAATCAATTAGTTGAACATAAATTTGTAACCTTAAAGAACGCGAACAGCTGGTACAATTTGGATCTTTTGCGTCTTAGGCGCAAGAGGGATAAATTGTACAAAAAGTTTTGTAGATCAAATAGTCAGAGTCATTGGAATGAGTACACAATCGCACGTAATAAATATTCACAAGCGTTAAAAAAGACGCGTTGTGAATATATCCAGAGAAAGATTACTCAGCATCAAAACAACAGCAAAGAGTTATGGAAAATTTTGAAATCTTTATTAAAACCTAGTAATTGTAAACCGCGGTCCATAACTTTTGATGGCACATTAGAACAAACAGAACAAATAATTGCTAGTAAGTTCAATGATTATTTCATCAATAGTGTTTCATTGATCAATCAATCAATTGAACTGGTCGATGAACCGGATGAAATAAAACAGCCGACTAACGTTAATAGAAGATTTGATGGTTTTCACCCAATCACAATGGATGACCTTAAAAATATTTGTTTTTCATTAGGTAAAACGGCTGGCGTAGACAATGTAAATGCTAGGGTTATTCAAGATTGCTTCAATGTTATTGGTCACACTCTGCTGAACCTTATTAATGAATCATTGCTAACTGGGCACGTGTCTAAAGTGTGGAAAGAATCGTTGGTTGTTCCGATTCAAAAGGTTGCTGGAACGATTAAAGCCGAAGAGTTTCGTCCCATCAATATGTTACACACGTTAGAAAAGATATTGGAACTTGTTGTTAAAGGTCAGCTGTTAGAATATTTAAATAGTAACTCGTTATTAATTGCGGAACAATCTGGCTACCGGGAAGGCCATTCGTGTGAAACCGCGTTGAATTTAGTTCTTGCAAAATGGAAAGATAACTTAGAAAATAGAGACACAATAGTTGCTGTATTTTTGGATCTGAAACGCGCTTTTGAAACAATTTCTAGGCCCTTATTGTTGAACACAATCAAGCGCTTTGGAATTTCGAGTACTGCATTCAGATGGTTTGAAAGCTATTTGCCTGACAGAACTCAACGGACTGTTTTTAATGATTCTGTATCTGGTCCCGTGGAGAATGATCTTGGAGTTCCACAGGGAAGTGTATTAGGGCCCCTTTTGTTTATTATGTATATAAATGCCATGCGGCGAGTTTTACGTTTTTGTGACATAAATCTTTTTGCCGATGACACCGTGTTGTTCATTGCAGCTAAAAATTTAGAAGAAGCTGTTTCACACTTGAATGAAGATTTACGTTCTCTAAGCAGATGGCTGAAGTATAAGCAATTGAAATTGAATATTGATAAAACTAAATTTATGATTTTCTCGCGCACCGTGGTAAATGACGATGTCTCTGTTATAATAGATGATGAGACAATTGGTCGCGTTCGGGAGATTAAATATCTTGGCGTGATTATTGATGACAACCTAAAGTTCAACGCTCACATTGACAATGTCATAAAGAAAATTGCCAAGAAGTATGGAATATTATGCCGTTTGAAAAACGAATTAACAATTTGTAGTAAAATACAGCTATATAAGTCAATCATCTCGCCCCATTTGGATTTTTGCCCTACCTTTTTGTATTTGGCCAATAACACACAATTATTGAGGTTACAGCGTTTGCAGAATAGAATAATGCGTTTGATTTTAAATTGTGATAGATTAACTTTTATGTTGGACGCTTTGCAATGGTTATCCGTGAAGCAACGAATTGTTTATTTGTCTATGGTGTTCATTTTTAAAATAATTAATGGTTTGCTACCTGTAGTATCGTTGTTGGTGGTCGATGGAGGTTCTCGAGTGGCAGAGTTTTAATGATACCCGTGTACACTGGTTGCCGGTCAGAGTAGGAATGTCGTTTATTGTCGATCTACATTGGATTACAGTAAGGGTCTTGTTCAAAGTATGTTTGTATACAAGGTAAAGATTAAAGTAAACATATTGAAAGGTAACTTATGTGGTTGCGATACTACATTCACTTTCTCTCTTAGATGATTTTTTTTTAATTTTCTGCACGCTTCCTTGAGATTATTTTCACTTTTATTTCCCAGAATTTTCATACACGGTTTGTACGTAGTCTTGCATGTAAGCTGGCTGCCGTGTGGTACGTCTAGTTCTCGAATCACTAGAAACATTTGGCTCACCCAGACATGTTGATCGTTCATCGCTTCCACTTGCTATGTCACTGTTGAGGGAATACAAATTTGACGGTCCATCCACTTCATTTGAATTCGGTGTAGAACCAGCATTGGTGCTGGGAATTCGTTGCAAATGTGATACATGTCTTCTGTATTTGACGCCAGTTTCCTCCGAAATTACTATGACGTCTCCACCTTTCCTTTTCAATACTCTGAATACTTGAGGGTCAAAATTGGGTGCCAGCTTATTCGGTCGTGCCATCTTTTTTACCAGAGCCTTATCATACATACCGTTCGACTTGTGTGTCAAGCTTCGGCCACCACACCTTGGCTCGCAAACGCTGTTTCATTATAGTTATACCAGGATGGCCCTCATGAGCCAGATCTAGTACTCGCAGTTTCAAGGCCTCTGGTATAACTATACGCGTTCCCCGAAGTAAAATTTTGTTGGCAAAGCACAATTCCGTAGCGAAAACCCTAAACGAGCTAGCATCTTCCGACCGAACATCTTGTTCCAATCCAACTTTAACCGATTGAATCGATTTGTCCAAATCCGACGCTTGCTCAATTTTAGTGATCTTCAGAGCCACCAGCATTGCATTCGAGGTCACCCAATGTACATAAGATTCAGCGCATTCGTCGAATGTCTTACCCGAAATATTATCTTTGATTGCCAACCGTGACAATGGATCAGCAATATTTGTTTTACCGGGTCGATAGATAACTTTCGCTTTGTACGCTTGTAGCCGAACCACCCATCTCTCGATTCTTGCGCAAGGCTTAGATTTTGGTTTGAAAATGGCCTCCAAGGGTTTATGATCTGTAATTAGCTCAAATAACCGGCCGTACAGATAGAAATGGAATCGTTCGACAGCCCACACAAGAGCTAATGCTTCTTTCTCAATCTGCGCGTAACGTTGCTCTACATCTGATAAACTCTTACTAGCATAAGCTATGATCCTAGCACCTTGTTTATTAATCTGCATTAGAACAGCTCCCAAGCCAACCGAACTGGCATCAGCTACCAATTGGGTTCTATCATTAACATCGAAATATCCCAACGTGGTCGGACGAATCATATAGTCCTTCAATTTTACGAATGCCTCTTGTTGTTCACGACCCCAAATGAAAGGTTGTTTCTTATTTGTCAACTGCCGGAGCGGAAAAGTTATTGTCGCTAAATCGGGAATAAATTTTCCAAGGTAATTCACGAGGCCAATGAAGCTTCTTAGCTCTTCCCCAGATTTTGGCTCCCGAAAACAGCGGATTGCCTCTAGTTTGTCTGTATCTGGTTTAATACCATCAGCAGACAACACATGACCCAAAAATTTCATTTCCGGTACACCATAAACACATTTACCTTCATTTAGGACGACATTCCATTCCTGCAATCTCTGACGAACCATTTTCAGTCGCAAATCGTGTTCCGCTTGATCAGCGCCGAAAACCAGGACATCATCAATAAAAACCACGCAGCCGTCGCATCCGCTCAGAATCTGTTCCATAATTTTTTGGAATAGTTCAGGAGCGCAGCTGATACCAAACATAAGTCGGGTATAGCGGAACAAGCCTCTGCTTGTGATGAATGTCGTGATCTCACGGGACCTTCGCGATATTTCTACCTACAATAAAACACAATCACTCAGTACTAACAGAACTATAGAGTTCGTTAATTTTGTTTATAGACCGAAAGATTCCAGTTTTTTTTTTTTTTTTTTTTAATATTGATCAAAACTTGGAATGAACAAAGAAATCTAAAATCACTCAACTGTTGTAGCATTAACTCGCATGTCTCATCAATTAAAATCATAGTACCTAATGTTGATATGGTATAGACAAAACAAATTCAACTATCAACCTACCTGGTGGAAGGCACTTTCAACATCCAAGCGAGAGAATACTTTAGCTTTCACCAGATGAGGCAAAAAATCTTCGATTGTCGGTAGGGGGTGATTTTCTCTTTCAACCGCCTCATTTGCCCGACGCATATCGACACAAATACGTACATCACTGCCATCGCCCTTGGGTACTACGACTACAGGGGATACCCATTTCGCTGGTTCGTTAACTGGCTCAATTATACCCTTGTTTAACAGCTCATTAATTTTCTTTTCTACTAATTTCTCCAGTGCTACTGGTATACGACGATACGGCTGAACAACCGGTGTGACATCTGCTCGGATCGGGATGTCTACAATAACGTCCTTGATGGTTCCCAGTTTACTGCACCCTTTAGCGTCCTGGTTAGCTTCAACTTCGTTGACAGGGGCACTAATTTTTAGAACACCCATTGACGTTGCGGTATCGCGTCCGATCAATATTTTCCCGTTACCTTCCACCACATAGTTCTCGGCCACGGTATTTGCAGTTCCCACTTTAAGGATTGCATTGAAGGCGCCAATTAAAGGAAGTGATTGCCCTCCATATGCTTTGAACTCCATAGGTGCTTCACGTCGCTGGTTTAATACAACCACTTTGTTGCCTTTGAGCTGCTCCCAATTTGACTGGCTCAGCAGGTTGTATTTCGAACCCGAGTCGATCACAGCGGACACTGATACACCGCCAATCTCGCACTGCATCTCAGCATTGCTGTCACAAGACGTTACATTGAAAATGTATTCCGCGTAGTCGTTAACCGAATCATCAGCGATGTGCTTCACCGTATGTGAATTTTCGTTTTCATTGGATTTTGAACTCACCGTGGGAGTCTGTTCGTTTCCTGAGCGTTCGCTCTTGGGATAGCTTTTCGGTTTAGTCGGATGCCTTGTACGACACTTCTTCGCAAAGTGGTTCTTGCCAAAGCACTTGCTGCATGTTTTTCCTCGTGCCGGACATGAATCGTCTCTGGCCAGGTGTCCTAGGTATCCACAACGATGACACTCGAAATTATTTGGTCCAGCGAATCGCATCCTTTTGCTGGAGGAAGGTGTCAGATCGACCTTATTGACCTCACTTACTGGGGGCTTCATTCCATCTCCATTAGTGAATGATTTCTCTTGTTGTGCAACAGTTTCGAAAATTTTAGCCGTACTAAGCACCTCTTCCAAGCTTACATCGCCTCGTTTTAGTAGCTCACGACGAAGAGCAGTAGATTGACAGTTCTGGATGATTTGATCCTTAATGTTCTCATCCAATCTGTCACCAAAACCGCAGCGTTCCGCTTGGACTCTGAGCCTGATAGTGAAAGCATCAATATTCTCACCCGCTTTCTGTTGCATCTGTCGAAGCAAATGTCGCTCATAAGTCGAATTTTCCTTTGGCAAGAAAAACTCGTTCAATTTGGCTTTGACCTCATCGTAGCCGGTCATGTTTGGGAAATACCGCTCCACATTGAGCAACGGTCCACGCATTTCCACTTCCGGTAACTCCGGTAAAGTTTCAAACAACAACTGAACACTGGGTCCTGCGTAGTGCAGCAGTAAGTCCTTCTTCCATTCTTCGTCATCTATACGGCTGGCTCGCATCATCGTTTCAAACGATCTTAGCCACTTGCGCCACTCGATGCCGACATCATCGGTGAACGATACATAATCAAACGCTTGCAGCTGTAGGCCCAATGTGCGAATCATATCTGCAAATAATCGAAACAAAACCACTATAACTACACCAATTCTTTCCAGTTTTTTTCCGAGAATGCAAATTTTACATTAGTTTCAAGAAACTAATCACCTTGTCCAGCAATCTTTTTCTTTGTTCCAAATTACTTACAATCAATGAAAAAAAATCAAAACAAAACAGAGTAAAACATCAAACTGCTTTGCACTTTATCATATGTCAGTTTTCCGTTTCTCGCTCTCACATAATGGGGGTCATTATGGCTCGCATTATAGCATTCACAGTGCAGCACTCCTCCCAGTGCAAAATATACCAGTAAATGTTTAGAATTGATTTCCACAGTCTTTTGAGCCCGTCATCTGTTCGACCTATCACTTATACATACATATGTATGGTTGTGAGTGTTTTCTTTTTCCATATCGGAGGGAAAGCTGACAAGCTTGAACATGATTTAAACTTCCGCATTGAAGCGATGTATCGAAACTTCTTTCCTGCTCTAACGCAGAATGGTATCAGGCTTTTTTTTTATTCACCGCATTAAAGCGACTGATCCATCACAGAATTACCCGTTCTTCGGTTATTTCGCAAAATGAAACTAGATCCAGATTAGAAATTCCACATTAAAGCGACTAGTTCAGTTCCCGGCATTACCACATACAGATTAACTAAGGCATCAATCCGTTGCTTTTTTGATATCTTTCGATTTTCCTTACAGAATACTTACCCAATGGATTAGTCATTTTCCTCGTCGCCAAAATGTAGTATCGTTGTTGGTTGTCGATGGAGGTTCTCGAGTGGCAGAGTTTTAATGATACCCGTGTACACTGGTTGCCGGTCAGAGTAGGAATGTCGTTTATTGTCGATCTACATTGGATTACAGTAAGGGCCTTGTTCAAAGTATGTTTGTATACAAGGTAAAGATTAAAGTAAACATATTGAAAGGTAACTTATGTGGTTGCGATACTACACTACCTCAATATTTGTGTGATCGAATTGAAAGAGGAAGTGATTTTCATAGATATAATAAGAACACCTTTCTTTTTAACCAAAGCTTCACAGAATTCATTATTTTATAAAGGTATAATTTTTTTCAATTCGATGCCAAGACATGCTAAACGTGCACCAACACTTGCGGAGTTCAAGAGACAATGTATTTCACACGTGAAAGTTTCTGTTGTACAGAACGAAGTTTAAAAGCTTTTAACAATGACGAGAGTTTATATGACGAAGTTTAAACAACGGATTTATTTTGGATGAAATATTTATTTTTGAAACCTATTTATTTATTGATTGTTTAATTGAAGCCTGTAACTGACGAAGTTTTTTACGAACGGATATGATTGTGTTGTAAAATTTTATTTATATTTTATATTGGATCTTTTCTTAACATATAATGACAAAACTACTGTGTTCGTCGCGGTGGTGATGATGGATTTTTTTTTTGCTTTATGTTGTTGTAGCTTAAAAAATAATAGAAAGTTACTACATAAGTTTGAGCCTCGCGCGCGGAAGACAGATATAAATGGATTCTTTTACAATTTAAACTTAATTGTTATTTGAATGCTTAGAGAATATACATGAAGTAGTTGTGGTTAGTCTGACTGAAGGTCATGAAAACCCTGTGCTAGCTTTGTGTAGCTCTACAGCAATTCACGTCTTTATCGATGTGAATCAAGTAAACAGTTTTTGAAGAAGTTTATATCTGGAAATGGAATCAGTTCGTTTTTTTTTTGTATAACTGATTGAAATTGTGATTACATTAATTATCTATAGATAAATCGTCCAGCTCAAACCTTTGTAGGGGTATGTGGCGGGACCATCATCATCATCATCAACTATTGTATTCCTTTGTTCTGTTATTGCTGCCACTGATTTGTTTCTTGCATCCATCCGCGCACGTTTATTAGGTACTAGTTTAGTTTGCCCTCTATGAAGTCTAATCGCTGGTTGAACTGGTTTTCTCTCATCGTTCGTTTTAGTCCATTGTTCCCTCATTGGATCTTTCCATGCGAATCTCCCTTTGACAATGGAGGCAAAACTCTCCTTCGGATCTGGAAAATCCTCTGAATCTACGGTCAGTGGCTCGTATGTATTCCTTAGTAATGGCTTGATTTGTTGATTTGCTTCAGTGAATGTTAAATTTCGTTTTGACATCAAACTTTTAATGTCCAACTGCCGTTTTCTCTCCGGGCATGACTCATCCCTGGAGTTATGCTCAGTGCTTTTGCAATGCGCGCATGTTTCAGTATTAGTACATATCTCCGATTCATTCTCGTGGCGCTGTGTACATCTACCGCATCTTTTAGTTCCTTTGCAGTTTTCTTGCCGGTGTCCAAATCGAAGGCAGTTCAAACACATAACTACTCGAGGGATAAATGAGTTCACGCGACTCACACAGCAAAACAGCTTGATCTTTTCCGGAAGTTGGTTCGCTCTGAACGTAACACTAATACGGTTGATTGCGATTCGATCTCCGTTGTCCACTCGTTTTGTCATGCGTTTGACGTCGATGATTGGCACATCACAGAGTATATCTTGCTTAATATCTTCGATATTGAGTTCTGCTGGAATGCCTGCTACTACACCCGTGACGCAAACCAGATGCTTCGCTACGTTCGCACGGTACGGTCCATTTCCTTTATTAATCGTTTCAACTAACATATTTGCTTTCAAATAGCTGCTCATAAAAATTATTATTTTATATCTTCCGACATACTTCATGTCTGTAATGAAATGTTTAATTGTGTCCAGTTTTTGTAGTTCAGCACCTAGTGAGAACTTATTAATTTTCAATGCGCCATTTCTATTGTCTCTTAACTCGAAATAAATGCGATATGGAGCAGAATCATTATTGTTGTAGGTTATGTTGCTATATGCACGTGTTTCGGAATTTGCTTTGGTCTTTGGATTATCTTCTTCCTCTGCATTGCTGATTTTCCTGTTATCCTTCGGGATAGTTCCGAGATATTTATTTCCTATGTTCGAACCGGGGTCGTCCGGAATACCGAAATTGTTATCAATCATCATTATTATTCCGCATAAACTTTCAGTAAAAACACGTTTTCTCTATTTTCGCCAACGCGAAAATGGCGTCCTTTCGCCGCTATTCTTCTCACTTTAACAGAATTCCAATTTCAAAATATTCACGGTTATTTTCACTTAGCTCTTCTCTTAGAATTATTCTTCACTTAATTTCCGATTTAGGGTAGAAAAAATCCGTTCAGGTATTAAAAACGTTCACGATGTGCCGAAGATAAAAAACACGACCGTTTACGACTATGGACACTGATAGTGATGTCCGATTACTTCTCGATTAATCGAGTTAATCGATTATTTGCGGAAATATTCGATTAATTTTTAATCGAATAACTGACTTTTCGATTATTGAATAATCGAATAGTTGACCCCGATTATTGTTCGATCATAGTTCAACTTTGTCCAAAAATGGGAAAATTGGTGATGCCAGCGGTGAAGAAAACACAAGAGGTTTCGAAACCTCTGTTCTCACTTATTTTATATAATCCATTCAGTTGAGAATTGTAGTTGTCGACTGGCGACAATTGATTTTACTCGCATGCCGCACATTATACATTGTACCTTACGTCGCAAATAGTGCGCTGTATAGTGCATTACATCCCACGTAAGGATATTTAAAGTCGCGATTTCGATTTAGTGCTGCGACGTTGATATTTCATTCAAAATTATAAAAATGGCGGGTCTCCGAACAAAAGTCAGACAAAACCCAAAATGTTCATTTAAAAAGCAGAAAATCCATATCAGGTTGATTTTTTTCTGGAAAATTCAATTTTGGTGTCAAAAATTCAAAAAGTTGGAAAAATATCTCCCTAAAAAGTTGATTATGCGGGGCGATCTTGTAGTTTTAAATAGATATCGATTTCGGCTAAATTAATACGTCGCATTAATTTAGGAAATAAAATGTTAAATACGTTAAACTAGAATACGTGAGTAGAAAACAAAGAATTATTCATTCATATAAGATCAATGTTGTGTGTAATAAGCAGTCTGCCAAAAATCCACTGCCATTAATTAACTGTTCTGCCTTTTTTCACGCTATACTATTTTAAGAGAAATGTGCATTCGAAACGAACTATACAGTATATTATATGTTGAAATATGCAAAATGGTCCCAATTTAATAGATTTAAAAAACTTGAGTCTAAGTAAAAATTTGTCGTTTCACATGGTCAAAAGGGGGTTGTTCATGTGTTTTCATACTAGTAAAAATACAGTGTCTATATACGTTAGTGAATAATTTGTGACGTGTCACCATCGTATTATTGTAATCAGGGATACCAGATATGCAAATTTATCTGAAAATGAAGATTTTTAGAATCCGTGTGCAGACTTTTTTTTGATTTGTCGATATTTGCAGTTTTTTCAGAGAGCAGATTTCATATTGAATTTAAATTTAATATTGAATATTGAACTTAAATTTCATAATAAATTTTCGGAGTAGAATTAAATGGAAATATTACCTATTCTCAATATTTAAAAACAGGTAACATCGATCAGCTCAATAGCATCAAACAGCGAATTCAAGAAGATTTTTTTGTCAAACTTGGTCTACATGTCGACAAACCGCACGCTGGCTTCGGCAGTAGCAATAACGGTGTTACAGCAAGACGTTTTTTCCAATGCAGAATTTTCTTTGGAGATAACAGGAGTCGATATTAATTTAATCCAGCGATTTCAGACGCTGCTAGCAACGATTTAGAGTGGTGACAGAATTGATGCATCAAAATTTAAGTCCAACGCTACCGTTCATTATTACCTACGTAAATTTGTATGGATGTTCAACAACAGTACACAAATTTCTAATTCAAGGATGTGAAATAATCGTTTAATCTTCGAGTCTCATTGACAAACTTTCGGAAGGATCCCAGGAATGCATGAATAAAGCAATCCGGAAAACACGAGAAAATAAATGCCTAGAAAGGATCACGTGAGAGAACTATCGGTGACATGTTCCGAGTTTTAAATACAATAACAAATCAAAAAGCACTTTCACATAAGAGGTGGAAGATTTATTAATTTTCAGTCATGATGATACTGACGATGACGAGTAAAATGTTAAAACCCAAAGCAATGGTTTGAAAAATTAATATTCATGTCAATTTAATATAATTATATGTGTTATTTTACCTTGTTTGCACACCTGAACGTAAGCCAATGAAGTTCTTCTAGAACAATTGAATGAAACTACTAACTACTTCTGTAAAACAACGTAACTTTCACAAATCACCATGCGCCTTCAGTCAAACTATTTTATTTTCAATTAAAATTTTTTTTAAGTGGGGCAGAAAGGGGCAAAATGGGACCTTAATATTCGAAAAGTAGAGAAAATTTCCTATGAAATGCATACTATGGGACCTGTGGGAACCGATGGGTCAGATCGTACAGCACACTTTGCGCAAAAAAAAGTTTTTTTCAGACCACTCAATAGGTATTTCAAACATTTTACAAAAGTTATGATGAATTATATAAAAACATTCAACACGAAATACAATTCTGATTATTAATCTTCAAAATGCAACCTATCGCATGGAATTCGAATAAGAATTAGGTGAGTATTTACTAGTCGAAGTAAACCCCAATATGTGCTTTCTGAGCGAAAAAAATCATTAAAATAACATGACTTAACAACGTTTAAAGTGCTCTCAAAAATTCAAATTTAATCCAATTGCCTTGATATTTGGAAAACACGTTTTTCAATACATTAGAACTTTTAAAAAAATATAAAATATCAATAATTAGAACTTGAGTTTTGTCCGGCTTCCGGCCACTGTGCGTCGCGACTACGAAGTTAAAAAAGATTTAAGGGGCTGTTCGCACTTACGCAAACTCACATAAGCGATTGTTAAAATATGTGTGAGTGCCAGAGATAAAATATTTCCTTCCCTCTTTTTCGCATGCAAGAACCGAATGAATTCGCGTTGACCCAATTATAGTATGGAACCGAATTCAAGGACAGATTCCAACGCTTTATAAAATACCGATGAAATACATGTCAGTTCTAGGAACATCCGTTCCTTCAGAAGTCTATTCAGCAAAGCCGGTCAAACGATTACAAAGCTGCGAAATCGGCTCCCTAGACCCCAACTAGAAATGTTCCTAATCTAACACTTGATAGGAGAGGATGCATGGTTCTACTGACGGCACCTACTCACGTCACAGGATGTCTAGGGAGTAGGGACATTCATTGTCATTCGAATGTTTAGCATTTTTGAGATAAATGTTTCTTTTCTCGCTTTTCAAACGTTAACAAGTAAATTTATATGGTGGTTCCTATTTATTGATTCGTTTGCCTAATGTTTAGGATGTAGGATTCGATCACTTAAATCTAGTGTAAAGTTTTTCGTACAGCAAAATCACTTGCAAACAAATGCACAATTGCAAAACTGAAGAATTAAATGAATCGGAAAAATACTTTCTCGAAAATTCATAAAGAATTAGGCTAATTGAATTATTAAATATATTAAATAATGTGATTTCAAACCGAATAGTCAAAAAGTGTCTTGAAGAAAGTTTTAATATGTTGTAAAATTGTACAATATGTTTTGCTGCGAAAAAGCAAAGTTTAGGTGTTACACTATTTAACACAGAATTTGCAGTAGAGATTCGATCCTAGGCTTGTTCGATGAATCAGCTTCGTACATCGAAATCAAGTGGTAGGCCACGGAATATTTCTAGAGCTTTCTGCCAGATTTGTCAGTAAAATCTAGAGATCAAGTTTATTGGTAACTGACTGTTGGTCAGCACTAACATTTTATTCTTGAACGTAGGGCTCCAAGTATGATGACAGTTCTACAAGGTATGCTATTCACGTCGATGCATTAGTATTAGTGATCGTTATGAACTTTTTCCAATTTTGTATGAAATTTGAAATGATTTTGCATTTTAAACTAAACTTATAAAACATACTTTCCTGGAAAGTTATAGAAATGATGTTGAAACATATTTTATTTGTGGGGAATACATAAACATGCTGCGGTTTAGGTAAAATATGCTGTTTTTCATCAATTTGCCTGTAACCTTTTTGCACTTTTCGTTTTTTTCTTGTACTCTAATAGCGCTTCTAAATAGAGTCGCTTATGTTTCATACAGTAACAAAAGTCCTGAGCTATGACAATGACTAAGATTATTCTCCAACTATTAGAAATATAGCATTTTTATATATTTTATTTCGACATATTGTCACAATTTTTCACACTAAATCTAAATTAATATCAATTTCTAGTGTGTTTCAACTGGAGATTCGCTCTCCAACCAAAAAAATCAGATATAAAACAACATGAAACGAGAAATTTCCAAAAATGTTCTGAATTCCATACAAAACGCGAAATTTTTCATAACGAGATTTGTTTGTGTGCGTGGATAGACAAAAATGTAGCATACCTTGTAGAACTGTCATCATACTTGGCGTAGGGCTAACGCAATCAAATAATCGATTATCTCGATTAATCGAATATCTTGTGTCAGTTAATCGAGTCCGATTAGCGGGCCCGAACAAAATAATCGATTAACAATTAATCGATTAGTTGACAAAATCGGACATCACTAGCCACAACCAGTGTTTCCACAAGGTTTCAAATTAAATTTGGCAAAACGAAAATAAAAATTCTGATCAAAACCTGGCTCTAATTTTCGGATAAAATTCCTGACAAAATTTGAAGTGATGACGTTTTTTGCTCGTGGGGTGTATGTAGGTTTAAGCCGGCCACGAACTATTTCGCAATGATGACCTTTTTGTGAGACGACGCGAATGAAGTCTGACAAAAATCTGGCTCATTTTCAAATATCTGCCAGATTCTGAGGTTTGTCGGGAGCGCCAACAGAAATGTGGCTAAATCAAGATTCAACTATGTTTCGGGATTTTGAGTAGGAGATTGAATGGCCGTGAAAAATCGTTACTTACGTATTTGTTGGAGAGCGATGAATGTTAGTCGTTAGAAAGTGCTCAGCTACTTTTTATTTGAAAAGGTGTAGTAGATCGTGTTTTGAAACTTTACAGCTTCACAACTTCTGCAAAATGTTCTCTTAAACGTATCCCTAGATTTCGTCTAGTTTGTCCAATGTAAACCATGCCGCAGTGACAGCATGTAATTTTATGAATTCCCGATTTGTTCAATGGAGCCTTGGTGTTAGTAGATGCCAATATTGTTTTGATTTGGCTATTCCTACTAAAGTAGACAATATCGATCCCAACCTTTCAAATTTGGAACGAAGTTGACGTGTCAAGGCAACATCATATTAAACAGCTACCCTTTTCAGATTTTCTATTATTGAAATAAGTATTGTGAAAAATTTCCTAAATTGGGCTGGCTTCTTTTTTTTTCAAAATGGCTAGGATAAAACATAATGGGACCATTTAGTCTGGCAATTTCGAAACTATATTCTAATTTCTTTTGTTTGACTGCTTTACTGGGGTTTACTACGAAACACTGAAACACGAAGGGCTGAAATCAGAAAGCTTGAAAACACGACAGGCTGAATCACGAAAAGCTGAAAAATCATAAGGCCCAAAATTCACAAAATTCGTTTCTATTTATTTGAAAAACACTCGCGGCTAATACGGTCGCTCGATTGTCTGATATGTATGCTGTTGTCAAATCTAGAAAATCTATAACGAGCGTCTTAGCAGAGTGATTGAGATCAATCAAAGAAATAGTTATCGGTTTCCGTTATACTCTACTAAATTTTTTGGAAATAAATATTGAAATTCAGTCCGCATGATGCGGACTGAATTTCAATATTTATTTCCAAAAAATTTAGTAGAGTATAACGGAAACCGATAACTATTTCTTTGATTGATGTATGCTGTCCTTACTCTCTGAATCATCTAGAAACGTGTACCAGAGTTAAGCAGACATTAAAGCAAAGCAAAGCCTTGGTGCTACATACCGATTCGAAACTTGACCTTCTTTTTTTTTTTAAATAGTTTATTTGACACGGCACGATACAATTTATGTTTAACTGAGCCAAGTACATTTTTTTTAAATTCTAAATTAGCAGGGAAAAGAGGGAGGCCTTTTCTTTATTCTCGCGGCCGACTACGAGCTAGTGGGGATTTAAGGTGAGAGGAGGGGAGTTACAATTTTGATTTTAACTATATTGAGTTATACGATTTATTTATTTGTACATGGCTAAGCAGTGATGTTCTATTTGAGCAGTTTGGACTGAGGTGTCTGCGTGAACATAAAGATGCCGAGTCTTCGTTTGAGTGTCTCCAGCTTAGTGTATCATCTTCTTTCAGCGTGTAGCGGGAATGGTAATCTAATAAATAGATAGAAGAGTTTCATATTTTAATACCAGCGTGTTTTATGAACACCTATAGCTGTGTCATGTACTGGAGATCACCGCTTCCCAGAATGTCTCTAACGGGTACGTTCGGTTGTTTTCCTCGGGCCCGGAGGGAATCTATAAGCTCAGACCTAACACCACAGTATTCGGTACACGACCAAACAACATGCTCGATGTCATGGTAGCCATCGCCACAAACGCAGTGATTACTGTCTACAAGCCCTATACGAAAGAGATGCGTGTTTAACGTATAGTGATTGGACATAAGTCTGGACATCACGCGAATGAAGTCCCGACCTACATCCAACCCCTTGAACCATGCTTTCGTCGATACCTTAGGAAAAATGGAATGTAGCCACCGTCCCAGTTCATCTGAGTTCCATGATGATTGCCAACTGTTGAGTGTTCTCTGACGCAAAATGCTATAAAATTCATCATAAGCAATTGGTCTTTCATAAATATCGCCGTCAATAGCTCCCACCTTAGCTAAAGAGTCAGCCTTTTCGTTACCCGGAATCGAGCAATGAGAAGGGACCCACGCTAAGGTAACCCGGTAATTTTTATCTGTTAAAGCACTTAAAAACCGCCGTATTTTCCCAGGAAATACGGGGTGTGCTTCACAGGCTTCATTGATCGCAGAGCCTCAATGGCACTGAGACTATCTGTGAAGATGAAGTAGTGGTCTATGGGTAGGGTTTCGATGATTCCAAGAGAGTACTGAATAGCAGCAAGTTCTGCGACGTACACGGAAGCAGGAGCATCGAGTTTGTAGGAGGCGGTAAAATTTTCGTGGAAAACACCGAAGCCAGTGGACTCATCTAGATTAGATCCGTCAGTGTAAAACCTTTTATCATAACTAACATGTTTAAACTTATTGGAAAAAATCTTAGGGATCTCTCGGGGTCGCAATTGATCCGGGATACCAGAAATGTCTTGTTTCATGGTGGTGTCGAAGAATATAGCATTATTAGAAGTAGCTAAAAGTGCGACATTGGAGGAATCGTATGAAGAAGGATTAATATCTTGAGCCATATATGTCGTGTCCAACGGAACACATCCTTTTTCTTTCAGCCATCTTGACTTCTTGACTTTTCTCTTTTTTTTTCTTTGTGCAACTTTTCCATCCGCTTCCTACAACAGCTCTCCAAAAACTGATTCGACTTTTACTGTTACGCAAACAAAGTTCTGTTGCTAGCCGTTAGGTTGCTGTGATCTATTGTTCAAAGTACTCGTTTTTATTTCTAAATATATATATTAAATGCACATATTTATTTCTTGTTATTTTTTTTTATTATTTCTTATAGATATGTTTTTTATAACATATTTGTTTTATTCAGCGGGTTCATACTCTACAATTCCCTTCTCCTCTACTCTGTTACTCGACTATTACTATTAAATTATTCGAATATATGATACAAAATCATGTCCTTGAACTTGTTTGGTTTAGTAAGTGCTCTCTTCGGTTTTTCGTATGGCTTTTTAATCTTTTGAAATTCATCTCTAATCGTAGTTACTAGTGATCCATGTGAGTTATTTGACTCTGTTGCCGAAGATGAATTGCTCATGTCCTCAGTATTTACCATAATAGTTGCACTCGAGTCTGAAATTCGCTTAGCAACTTGAATGTTACGTGCATACTGAACACCATCCTCGTTTCGCACAACTATCTTAGCACCCTGCCGTGTAAGTACTGTATACGCTTTCTTAGAAAAGGTCGGATCTAGCTTATTTGTTTTTGGTATAGCTATTATTACTTTATCTCCGGGAACAATATCACTTTCCGTTGCACCTCTACGCTTATCAGCGTATTTATTGCTGATCAATTTAGCTAGATCATCATTTTCTTTTACATTAACTCTATCCAATTCATCAATGCTTTTCGAATCCCACAAACTTGGAAATATTCCACGGTATTTCCAACCTACAAGAAGCTCGAAAGGAGTTACTCCCAGGCGTGAGTGTGGCTTCATCGTATTGTGGATGTGTACGTATTCCTGAAGTGCTTCTTTCCAGTTTTTCCCACTTTGTTTAGCAGCAGCAAGAGCTTTAATAATCCCTTGATTTTGTCTCTCAACGGAGCCATTTGACTGTGGGTGTAGTGGAATTGACTTATATATTTTAACTCCTTTGGCCTCCCAATAGTTTACGAACTCCGTTCCCTGGAATGGAGGTCCGTTGTCGCTCTGAATCGAAAGTGGTAGGCCCCAAGTATGAAAAATTTTACAAAGAGCCATGTTTGTGTTGTTGGCATTTATCGTTTTAACTTCTATCACCGACAAATATCTAGAGTATGTGTCTATACAAACTAGTAGTTCGCCGGAGCTGCAACTAGGAATTGACGAAAAATCAACCTGCAGCATTTGCCAAGGACCATCAGGTAGTTGCCGACTTGTCAGAGGGATTGGCGGGTTTTTCTTCGAAATAACCAGACAAATCTTACAACTCTTGACGTATGACTCAATACATTTGCTCATTCCCGGCCACCAAAAATATTCTCTCATGATTCGTTTCATGGCCGCACAACCAATGTGTCCCTGGTGCGCCGTTTCCAAAGCCCTTGTACGTAGTCGTATGGGTAACACTATTCTATCGTCTTTGAATACAATTGAACCTAGAGTTTTCAAATATTTGGCTTGGGATTCGAACTGACGGAGGTTCTCAGGCCAGATACCAGATTCTTTAGCCGCTCTGATTTGCGCAAGTTCTACATCGGATTCGGAAGCAAGCTCGATATCATTCCAGGTTATATTCATGAGGCCTCCATCGATAGCATAGAGCAAATGTTTATCATCTTCTTCGTCAAATGGTTCATCAGTTTCATTCACTATTAAACGAGATAACGCATCCGCAACATTCAAATGGCTTGGAATTCGTTTAACAGTGAAGTCATAAGACTGGAGCCTCAAAGCCCACGATTCTGCGCGGGAAACAGCACGTTTACTCGCTTTGTGTCCTTTACCGAAAATAAATTCGTTTGCTTCTGAATCTGTTCTAATCGAAAACGATCTACTCGTCAAATAGAAAGCAAATCTTTCCACTGCCCAAACAATGGCAAGTGCTTCTCTTTGTGTTTGAGGGTACTTTTTTTCCACATTGGTTAAAGCCTTTGATGCGCAGGATATTATTCTTGGGACTCTATCTTTATTAAATTGTATGAGCACTGCTCCCAAGCCAATGGCTGAGGCATCCACATACAATTCTGTTTCATCCGTCACACTGAAATATCCTAATCTCGAAATTGATTTGTTGGGTCCTCTCAGATCAACTACCAATCTAATGTCATTTTTTCCTTTAGGGACAACCAAAAGAGAAGAGCAAAACGACTTATCCATTGATTCGGTCACCCGCTCAATAATGCCAGAACATAACAGTTCATTTAGCCTGCGTTCGGTTTCCGTTCTGAATGTAACAGGAATATTGGTATAAACATTTCTGGACGGTGGTTTTTCTTTGTCGTAGCTCAATACAACAGCGGGTACATTGAATTTTGGAAATTCTTTGGAAGTCAAGGCGAGAATTTCTCCCGGAAATAACTTCGTTACACAACTTTGTGGTGTTGAATAATTGATCGGTACGTTAAGTCCCATCTGAAGCACACTGTACCGAATTGCAGTGTTTTTGCTCAACAAAGGTCGTGCATTCTTAATGACATAAAACTTTTCTAAGTATTTTGGACGATCATTGGAAATATGCAGCTCGGCGACAAAAGTCGCAACCACGTTTATTTCGCCAGGACTTGCGTACGCCCTTAGTGGTTTGTCTGTACCTTTAGTCACCGAGAACAATTGTTCTTCCGATTGCACATTACTCATGAGATACTTGAAAACATCTCCACTAATCGTATTAACTTCAGCCCCGGAGTCAATGAGAAAAGCAACTCGTACGCCAGCAATTTGGCCGATGACAACGCCATCCTTTGAATCGTCGTTCCAACAATGATTTAAAATGATAGTTTCTTGTGATTCACTCTGAAAAAATTTGTAGTTTTAGCATAAAACTTAGTATAATTTCTCATACGAGCCAATAGGTATTTCTGCGATGAATATGTTTCTTTTAAATGAGACAAAATCTCTTTAGTGTTTGTTTTGAAATCGTTTTTTGTATAACACAAAATTTATTCAAAAGAAGAAATATCGTACAGATTCATGAACTAGTAACACAATTCAAGTCGCAGAACTCGCTTTGGCATCGTAGTGGATTAAGGATTTTATTCACTCACAAGCTTATTATTCTCTTCGATTTCCTCGTCCTCTTTGATTACTGCAGCAATCTTTTTTTGTTTAATAATGCCATCCACTTCTTTATTTCGTTGAATAGTTGGAACTGAAACAGGTAGATCATGGCAAGCCCGTTCAATATGTCCCACTCTCTGACAATTGCGGCAAACTTTATTGATAGCGTGACAAGTCGATGGTAAATGGAACCTGCTGGTGCATCTCCAACACGACGGGTTGACCAATGACTCAACTTTTTTATTCGCACCACGACCACGAAAGGTGCCTTTGCCTCTTGTATTTGGCCAATTGTTGTACTTTCCCTGGTTGAGCTCTCGAGCATCTTGTGTCCTGGGATATGGAACATAACGATGTGAGTTACCTGACCCTGTCGAACCGTAAGACAAAGCGGCAACTTCGGCATACGTTGGTACTTGTGGGTGGTTAAGTGCAAAAATTTCTTCATTTGCTTTGTCCAGTTCGTATGCGCGTACCTTATCGATCAAATTCATGAGCGTTCCTCCTTTACGCAACAATTTTCGTCCCGCCTCTCTGACTTTTAGGTTTACGGCATGTAACTGAATCACGTCGGCTACAGTTTCCATCAGCTGTTGGTCTTCGAAGTCACATAACTTCGCAGTGGTAATCACTCGTTTGACATAGTTCATATCTGACTCACCCGTTTTTTGTAACATAGAACGCAGCTTTTGGCGTTGCATTAAATTATATTCGCGAGATCCAAAATAGTTTTTCAACCGGCTCTCTGTATTGGAAAATGGAGCTGTAGCTGCATCTGGCGTGTCTGCTGTAGATGAGGTACCTTCCAAAACTTCCAGTAATTTATAACCAGCTTTAACTTTGAATATGTTCATCTTGGTGATTTCGTCCGTTATACCAACTAGCTGTAGTGAAGCGTCTAGTAACTCTTTCCAGCATTCGTAAGTCCTTCTATCGATCTCGTCTTCGTTGTGTCTGGGAATACACTCGGGTATGTTTAATGACGCCACAGACAAATTGTTTGCGGTTGCCATGAGTGACGACTCAGCGACACCGATTTGTTCATCAACGCACATTGTAGAGTTTCTTTGTCTGAAACTTGGTCCTGCTTCACCGAGGGTAATGGATTCCTCGAGCTCGCGTTTATGTTTTTGCATTTTTTTTAATTTAGAAGCAAGGAAAATACTTCGCTTTTTTTCGGAATCGAGAGCTTTCTTCAGAAATTTCGCAGCCTTTTTAGCGGATTTTTTTCTACAAGAGAAGTAAAATGGCAGTCAATTAATTCTAATTTCGCAATAACGAAAAAATTGACAAACTTTTTTTCTCAACGCACTGTAAATTTCTCATAGGGAAGAACCAATGTTCTCTCAGCCTCACAGAGCTGAAAAAATTGACAACTTTTTTTTTTCTCAACGCACTGTAAATTTCTCATAGGGAAGAACCAATGTTCTCTCAGCCTCACAGAGCTATCGATCCTACCCAGAGGAGCTATCGATCCTTCCCAGAGGAGTCGAAAAAAAATTTTTTTTTTTGTCCCTCCCAGGGGAGCATAAAGTATTGCTGCAGCCTCACAGAGCCGTTGCTCCTTCACAGGGGAACAAACATCGGTATGCCACCACCTTTTGGCAACCATACCAATTTTTTTGTCCCTCCCAGGGGAGCATCAAATATCGTGGCAGCCTCACAGAGCTGTCGTTCCCTCACAAGGGAGCAAACACCGGTATCCTAACACAAACCAATTCTTACACCGGTTTAACTTACCTCTTGGGAGCGTTATCGACTGTGCCAATGTCGTGTCCAACGGAACACATCCTTTTTCTTTCAGCCATCTTGACTTCTTGACTTTTCTCTTTTTTTTTCTTTGTGCAACTTTTCCATCCGCTTCCTACAACAGCTCTCCAAAAACTGATTCGACTTTTACTGTTACGCAAACAAAGTTCTGTTGCTAGCCGTTAGGTTGCTGTGATCTATTGTTCAAAGTACTCGTTTTTATTTCTAAATATATATATTAAATGCACATATTTATTTCTTGTTATTTTTTTTTATTATTTCTTATAGATATGTTTTTTATAACATATTTGTTTTATTCAGCGGGTTCATACTCTACAATATAGTCAAAATATAAAGTCATAAATCTGGTTTGAGATTGAAGGTCGACCAACCTCTCGAAATTTTCAATTACTAATGGGTTCATAACTGTGCATCGAATTAGCAACCGGTAAGAGAGATTCCAAAAACGATGTTTCAACGGAAGAATACCCGCTAACACTTCGAGACTCATCGTATGGGTCGACTGCATGCAACCCAAGGCAATACGCAAACAACGATATTGTATTCTCTCTAATTTTATAATCTGCGTGTTCGCGGCGGAGCGAAAGCAGAAACAGCCGTACTCAAGAACTGACAGTATCGTTGTTTGATATAACCTTAGAAGGTCTCCTGGGTGAGCACCCCACCAAGTTCCGGTAATCGTACGAAGAAAATTAATCCTCTGTTGGCATTTTTGTGTCAGATACCTAATATGACAAGCCCAGGTGCATTTGGAGTCGAACCAGACCCCGAGATATTTAGCGACTAAAACCTGAGAGATCGTTTTACCCGTTAGTAGGAGCTGCAGCTGAGCTGGGTTATGCTTCCTAGAAAAAACGACCAGCTCAGTTTTCTCCGGAGAGAATTCGATACCCAGCTTAAGAGCCCATTCAGACAAATTGTCTAAGGTATCTTGCAATGGTCCTTGCAGATCGCTAGCCTTGCCACCAGTAATGGATACAACGCTATCGTCTGCAAGTTGCCTTAGCGTGCATGAATTTGCAAGACATTCATCGATGTCATTGACGTAAAAATTATATAAGAGAGGACATAAACATGAGCCCTGGGGGAGGCCCATGTAACTAATTCGGGAAGTTGTCGAATCGCCATGTGAGAAATACATATGCTTTTCTGACAACAAATTGAGCAAAAAGTTATTCAAATTTGGTGAAAGTCCCTGCGAATGAAGTTTCGCGCTTAAAACTTCTACAGAGACAGAGTCAAAAGCCCCCTTAATATCCATGAACGCAGAAGCCATTTGCTCTTTTCGAGCAAAGGCTAGTTGAATTTCAGTAGAAAGCAACGCTAGGCAATCGTTCGTCCCTTTGCCCCGGCGAAAGCCAAATTGAGTATCTGAAAGTAACCCGTTTGTTTCGACCCATTTGTCTAACCGTACGAGGATCATTTTCTCCATTAATTTCCGGAGGCAAGAGAGCACCGCAATCGGCCTATATGAATTGTGATCAGAGGCAGGTTTCCCGGGTTTTCGAATAGCAATGACTTTTACCTCTCTCCAGTCATGCGGAACAATATTTAGCTCAAGAAACTTGTTGAACAAATTCAACAAGCGTCTTTTTGCAGAGTCGGGTAGATTCTTCAACAGGTTGAATTTTATTCTTTCTAACCCTGGAGCCTTATTGTTGCACGACAGGAGAGCCATTGAAAATTCCAACATCGAAAATGGAGGCTCTTCCGTAGTTACTAATAACGCGTCGTGAAAGGTTTTCTGTTCCGGTACAGAGTCTGGACAGACCTTTTTGGCAAAATCGAGTATCCAGCGATCTGAATACTCCTCGCTTTCATTCGAAACGTCACGGTTCCGCATGCGCCTGGCGGTATCCCAAAGAGTGCTCATCGCTGTTTCCCTGGACAACGCGTTTACGAACCGCCGCAAGTACCCGCGTTTTTTCGCCTTTACTTAGCTCTTCATCTGCCTGCCCAGTGCCTCGTACTTTCGAAGCAGGTTGACAGTGCCGTACTCCCGGTAGTCCTTATACGCCGCGGACTTTCGCGCGTACAGCTCAGAGCACTCTTTGTCCCACCATTTGTTGGGAGGGCGCTGTCTAATCGTTACCCCGGGTATCGGTTTCGTCTGAGCTTGAGTCGCGGCGTCGATTATCAAGCCAGCTAAGAACGCGTATTCTTCCTCCGGAGGAAGTTCCTCGTGAGTCTCGATAGATTGCGCTATAATAGACTCATAACACTTCCAATCAATATTACGTGTAAGGTCGTAGGAAATATTGATTGGGTTCGGGGGAGTTGAACCATTAGCAATTGATATAACGATTGGAAGATGATCACTACCGTGGGGATCGTTGATTACTTTCCACCGGCAATCTAACGCTAGTGATGTCGAACAAAGGGATAGGTCAAGCTCGCTTTCACGTGCTGGAGGATTAGGTACACGTGTCGCTTCCCCAGTATTCAAAACTGTCATATTGAAGCGTCGATCAAGTTACAGATTAAAGAAGATCGGTTGTCGTCGTACAGCGACCCCCATAGCGAACAGTGAGAATTAAAATCTCCCAATATCAAAAAAGGCGCGGGAAGCAACTCTGCTATATCAGTGAGATGCTTCTGTTCAATCCGCGCGGATGGAGGCATATATAACGAAACAAGGCATAGGTCTTTTCCATTCATATTCGTTTGAATGGCAACGACTTCAATATTCGAGATCGAGGGGAGGTCGATTCGGAAGAAGGAATAGCACTTTTTAATCCCTAAAAGTACCCCTCCACCGTGTGAGTCTCGATCTCGACGAATAATGTTAAAATCGTGGAAATTGAGTTGATCGTTTGAATTGAGAAAGGTTTCACAGAGCGCAAATGCGTCACAATTGTATGTATTTTTTAATGAGAAAATAGATCGAATTTGGGGATGATACTTCTGCAATTCCACTGTAATACAGTGATAAAATTCCTAACCTCTTTCGCCGTATTAGTCATCGAAAGATATGATAGCTGAAATGAGGGGCCAAGTTGCTGCTAGTTGCATCAAAAAGGTTTTCACTGTAGGAAGAAGGGCAAGAAGAATATTTTGTAGGGGATCTGGTATGTTGAATGTTTTAAATATCCAGTCCACAATATCAGAAAATTTTATGAACCCTGTTTCTTTTTTATCTTCTGATCGAGAAATGGGTGCACGAGGGGTTTTTGGTGCCCCAGGAAGCGGTGGGTACTCCTGGTTTGATTTAAAATTAAAACCGGGAGGTACTTGCTTCGGTTTTTCTTCACCGCTTCCTTTTTGTGTTGGCTTATTGGTCATTCCGCTAGGGGTTATCTTGCGACCTTTGCGAGAAAGATTAGGAGAGTTGATCATTCTCCTCTTCCTAGATCCTTCTGGCATGGCATAAGAACACCCTTCGACGGGATCGTCAGATGTACCCTCATCGGTTGGCAAAAAGGAAAAGATGTTTCCTGTCAAGGGTGGCTCAGCACTCTTCAGCATTTCTGCGAAAGAGCGCTTTGATCGTTCCTTGAGGGAACGCTTTATTGTTTCCTCGCGCTGTTTGTACGCGGGACACGCCGAAAGGTCATGCCGAGTTCCCTCGCAGTAAAGACACTTTTCAGTATCCTCACTGCAAGCGGTCTCAGCATGATTGCCTCCGCACTTGCTGCAGCGTGCCTTGTTGCAGCAGTAGGTGGCTGTATGACCTAACTGCTTGCAGTTTTGGCAATGCATGACCCGCGGTGCGAACAGGCGTACAGGCAGACGAACCCTGTCCAAAGAGATGTAGTTCGGCAGTGCGGATCCGGCGAATGTTACACGGAAGGAATCCGAAGGGAAGAATTTCTTCTTCCCTTCTTCGATGGATACTGAATGCAATTGCTTGACATCCAGTATCTTTACATCTTGAATCAGGGGGTTCTTGAAGCAGCCAACCCCGTGACGCAAAATGTCATCGACCGTGAGGCTTCCTTCGGTAACCACACCGTCGATCTCCACGTCCTTGGCAAGGATGTACACGCGGTACTCTCTCGTGAAGAGCTCGTAGCTAGCAATTGCGTTTGCTTGCTTCAAGCTACTCACAACAACTCGCAGTTTGTTCGGTCTAACCTTTGTAATTTCGGTTACGTCCGAAAACTGTTTTGCCAGGTCCTTGCCGATTTGAATTATATTTAGAGGCTTCTTTATGGGCCTGAAGTAAACTACGAACGGACCTTTCGAAGCATCTGGGTAAGCTTTCACCCGTGTTGCCGGTACCCTTGGTACGGGGCTAGGTAACGGGGAAGGTAGAGGGGAATTGATGGGGGAGATCTCAATCTCTTCCCCAGTTGTTTCCACATCCAGGAATAGTTGCACCTGCATGTCGTCCATTTTGCGGGAGCGTTACGCTCTACCGCACACAAACGATGAATATTCGAATGTGGGGGGGGGGGGGGGTCAAGTAGTTGCTATTAAATTTTAAAAACAATTTTTCAAACTACAATGGATCAAAATAAAAAAAAAGGCAGTAATACTAATACTAATAACAATAGTAATAATAATAATAATAATAATAATAATAATAATAATAATAATAATAATAATAATAATAATAATAATAATAATAATAATAATAATAATGATAATAATAATACTAATAATAATAATAGTAATAATAATTATAATAATAACAATAATAATAATACTATTAATAATAATGATAAAAATTCTAAAGTGAATACTTCACCGAACGTCTAAGTCACGACCTCACGGCTGATAGTAGGATTAATCGAGCGTCTCCGCAGAACAAACAATGACGATCCAGCTTCGTGTTGTGACACAGTGGCCGTATCCTACACGCGACCTTGTAGATGCCACTTGTAGTTGACTTAAACTCGCTCGATCGTATGGTGGTCCGTGCTGCTAGCGGGGTAACAGCGGTGCGGGAGAATTATTTTTGCTGATATATCAGCTGCGTATCGGATCACTGGCGGGGTAGCCTGCCCCTACCAGTGTGCAGAAGATGTTTCTGCCGATAAACTACCGGCTATTGTTATCGCGCAGCACAAGAACTAATCGACAAAAAAACACCCGTACAATAACTCGTGTATTGTTATTTTGCAAACTCAAACGGAGATGAACAATTTGCGTCTAATCGAGACGAAAGCAAAACAACGAATGAACTTGACCTTCTGTTTATTATACATAACAGACTTCGTAGCCAACCATTAAGTGTACAGGACAACCGGGGGCTAGCGCTACGATCCTACTGACACTAACAGTCTCTCCCGACCCCGAGTCAAGACTCGAACCTACGACGACTGGCTTGTTAGGCCAGCATCGTACCTCGAGTCCAGCTGGGGCAGCCCCCCGCAAAAATCACCTCTGTATAGGTTCGTTCGTTTTCCTAGATCTACTTACTGACTCGTAGGGGTGATCCCGAAGTTTAGTCCGAATGAGCGATAGCGAGTAAGGACAGCATACATCTCAGACAATCGAGTCGGTCGAATGCCGCGAGTGTTTTTTTAGAAATCGCAAGGTTGTTACCGTCGGTGCGGATTTTGCGTTTTTTTGCGGATTTTGCGTTTCTCGCGGATTTGGCGCGTTTTTACTACTCCATGGCGCGAAGTTTGCGGAAAGCCTTGCAACCTTGCTTTCAACAACTTAAAATTCAATATTAAAGGATTTCGCACCATTTCGGCTGAGTGGTAGGCAGCACCCTCTCAGAATGTGGGTGCAAAGCAATTAAGCAACTTTGCATGCTTCCTCCATTTTTGCAAAGTATTCTCTAAGCTAGCATTTCAAAAGGACTGATTTTTTTTATCGGATGACTTTGGGGAAATTGTCAGAATTATCATTTAAAATTATTGAAAAACATGACTTTACAAACAAAAATTGATTTAAAAACGGTCATCTCAGATGTTTATCAAGTTAGGTTCTTTAAAATGCAAATGTCTAATCCTGTTCAATTTTGTATTAATTTCAATGTATTCATTTTATCAATGTTCAAATGGTTTTTCAGGTACAAACGTAAAAAGGTAAGGTATCACCGCAGAACAGACGTGCCATAAAATTTCTTTTCGTAGATCAAAATAACAGTCAATTCAAACGTGTTTCAGTTACGCGGAATATGGCCACCTACAGCGGTGGTGTCACTGATAGCCAATTGCCAATAACATTCTTTAATAAACTGGAATAATGTTGAAAATAAAACTGGAAACAACTGGATCCTTAATATGCGAGAAACAAAACTAATATGTGAAAATTTGATGCGGCAAATAGTCCTGTGCGCCGCCACGCCGCGCCGCCGCCGCCGCCGCCGACACTTTTACGCACGCCGCCGCCGCCGATGATTTGGACTCGGCGCGCCGCCGAATAAATTTTTGGTGCGCCGCCGAGAAAATCTTTACCGCGCCGATAGTGATTGTGTATGCTGGATTTTTTCCTGGTTATAGAAATACCGCAAATCACAGCCGATAAGGGAACACTCGTATAGGTATTAGGTAATGCGGAATTTGGAAATTCTTAATACCCCTTCACCCCTACGTAATGCAATTTTGCATGGTGGCCTCACGCAGTGTAACACTTCGTTAAGTATTTTCCCTCTCCTGAGCGTGTATTTACGAATGTACCTAAGTGTAAATTATTTTGGTTTGTGGAAACTTGATACAATATTTGACAATAAATATTCAGACTTTTTAATCGAATGAAATCAAAAATATCAATGTCATTATTAGTGATTTGCTCGTCAGTTTGCTTCGAGAAAATTGTTTCAGTTATCATAACATTTATTTTTTATTTTTATGCAAATGTATTTTTTATTTTTATGCAAACGTATGAGCGGTCTTAAAATGTTCGAAAAATTTATGAAAAATGACTAGTGTTTTTTCATTAATTATTTGGTAATTTTCTTTAGGAATACAAAGTTTTTTTTGGAGATCAAAATGCGGGAATTCACTGAAAATTTTGCGCAAATTATATAGTTGATCATATTGCGCTGAAACAGACATTTTTGTAGATAGTTTTTTCGTCAACATTTTCAAGCACGACTATATTTTTTGCTGATTTCTCGTTAATTTTTTTTTTTTCCTCTGTGCGGACTCATCACTGCGACCAGAGACATTTGATCTATTGGCCAGGTGTTTTCTGTACTCCGCACTTCATATTATTGGCAGTAAATGTACGCTTTTCATTTATATCCGTGCTTGTGTGAGAGAGTTTACCCTTTCGTTTCAAGCTTACTGCTTTACTATAACGAGCCTCTTACTATTCTACCAATATTGCCAAATTACAATTCCCAGGAGTGAGACTACACCTAACGTTCCCTGCTAGCCATTATGTCAAGATGAAGGAACCTTATCGAAACCTCGTTCCTCGTGCCCATACCGCCAATTACAATTCCCTGGAGAGGATTAATATTCCTCAGAACAGTTTTATTATAAGAAAGACTTATTTTGTCAAGAGGGAGGAGTCTTAACGAAACCTTGTTGCTCCTACCAACACCGCGTCACAATCACAATTACCCGAGGAGGATTTAATGCTTCACCTCTGGTCAGTTTTATCCCAAAAGTCGCAATAGAAAATGAAGAAACTGTGGTGTTTACCGAAGTTATTCCATGGGTAACCTAACAAAATATATGAAAGTTAAAAACGACTCTCTAACGTAAGATTTATCGAATTTCCCCAAAGGTCTACGGTTAATCGAAATCAACATATCAAAAAACTATCTATCTTTTTTCCTAAATTGAACGTCTCTGGGAACAGTATTCCATGTAATTTTTTGTTGTGGGCTCGTTGATTTTTTTGGGATTTACACTTGTTTGTACTTTCCCTGCTTGGTTAATTATTTTATGGTTATTCAATTGTTTGTTTACTTGATATCTTACCAATTTTATTTCTATTTTTGACATTCTTACAACTCTGACGCATACATTTTTATTTATGAACGTTCAATTAAAAAAATCGAACATGAGAGTACAAAAGCACACATTATGCGCAATATTTTATAAGTGGTAATTAGTGTCACGCCGATACACGCCGCCGCCGCCGCCGCTGATAAAAGCTAACGGCGTCACGCCGGCGCGCCGATCGCCGCCGAGGTAAAATGCTTTCAACGCCGCCGCCGCCGGTGATATGGTCGGCGCACAGGTCTAGCGGCAAAGCTTATTTATGCGCTTAAATTTTCCCTTGTGATGACTTTTTTTTTGTTCACAACAATGAGTTTTCTTTAAATTTTATTTTATCAGGCGTCAATTTTGCACATGAAGATTATATACTACGGATATGACAATGCGCCTACATAGGCTGTCCTAAAAAAAATTGATGTTGAGAAAGTCAATGTGCTCAGCCCTAAATTGAAAGATAATGTTATTTATAGCATTTTTGTAGAACATTTCGACGTTCTAAAAAATTATTTTCAGGGTGCCCAAATGACTTTTTCAAGCTACACAACCATTCTTTTGATTTTTTTTTTCAAATCTGTTTTCTATTCTTTTTTTTATTTTTGTGGGGTTGTTTTTGAATATTTTGCAGGGTTAAGTTCAGCATCGCATTCAATTATTTTACTCACAGGGCCCATTGAACATCACAAAAAATGAATTTTTCTCATAACTTTTAGATAAAATCTTTCAAAACACAAATAATTTTTTTTGACTAAAAACTGAAATTTTTACTGCAAAGCGGAATTCAAGACGCAAATTTACGTAAAAAAAGATTCTTGATATCTTATCGGGGGCTGAGATATTGTTTTTTTTACATGTGATGGAAAACAATGCATATTTACTATAGCTCTACATCTTCATTGCACAGTGTTTTATTTTGCCGTTTTTGTGCGATTAATTGAATAGTGATTCAAATGTTGATTATAGCCATAAGGTATGTTCGGAGAAGTTTCAGCATATTCAAAAATGCATCTCTCAATGTAGAAAGATGGGTCGCCAATGAGTGAGATAAAAAATTTACTTTTTAATCAGAATAAGATAGACGCAAGGTGTTTTCGACAAAGTTATAAAAATAGCAAAGCCTTGGTGCTACATTGCAATACGGAATTCGACCTTTGTTCATTTATACACAGACTTTGCAGCCGACCATTCCGTGTATAGGACAATTGCGGGGCTAGCGCTACACGATCCTACTGACACTGATGATCTCTCCCGAGCCGAGACTCGAACCTACGATGACTGGCTTGTTAGGCCAGTATCGTACCTCGAGACCATCTGGGAGATATGACAAAGTTTTAGATTATCGTAAAACAAGGAACTTTATTAAAGACATCATGTTTCTATCTCTTACACATTACGAGCAACATAAAGTTTTCTATTAGGAGGCACTAAAAATCACAATTTTCTAACTTTTTTCACAGATTTTTCCGAATTTTTAAACCTTCTACTAAGTCAGTCATCCAAAAATCCCTTTGTTTACTAAACATTGTTATTTTTTATCCTCCAAAATAAAACAGTTATTTACATATTTGTTAAAATGCAAAATTTTCCATCACATGTGAAAACTCCAATATCTCGGCCCCGGATAAGATATCGAGGATCTTTTTTCATGTTAATTTTCATCATAAATTCCGCTTTGCATTTGAAAATTATGGGAAAAAATAATTGTTCTGTGATGTTCAATGAGCTCTGGGTGTCAATTAACTGAGTTCAATGTTGAACTGAACCATGCAAAATATTCAAAAACATCCCCACAAAATGAAAAAAAATGTATGGAAAAATTTAGGAATCAAACAGAGTTGAAAAAAGTGCAAAAAAGTGGGTTTGTAGTTTAAATAAGTCATTTTTTCATAAATTACGTTTGTGCAACCTGAAAACAATTTTTTAAAATGTCGAAATGTCCTACAAAAATGCTATGAATAACATTATCTTTCAATTTAGGGCAGAGCACTTTGACTTTTTCAACATCGATTATTTTTTTTGGGACACCCTGGCCTACAATCACTTAATATGTAATATTCCTGCTCTAAGTCACAATCAACAATATTCAAAACTCTCGCGCCTTAAGGCTCAATTACACACACGGCGTAATGAAGCCTTCTCTATGCAAATTAAAAGGCGTAATCGCGCCTTCCGCTGGGACGCCTTCTGAGTAGAACCTTTCGATTTTGCCTTCTAGCAGAGAAGGCAGTCGCCTACCGCCTTTTACTGCGCACTTGACTGTCTTCCGTGTTGACGCATCGTGTCTTCCAACATGGCGCATTTTTCTTCTGTCGCCTTCTATTGACGAAGCCGCTGGCAACGCCGGCCGTGTTGTATGATTTTTCACCTTCTGGTTATTCGAGATGTACGTTTATTATTTTTTCCTACAACAAACATATTTTTTTTGATAGGAGGAGATGTTTTGTGATGAAATAATTATTTACTAACATTTATTCAGAATTTTTATTGTGTGTTCTGCCACAAATGGTGACATATCAACACTATTACATATATTTCAAGCTTTATTTCATTAAAAGATTGTAATTGCTTCCACAGTTAAGTGAATATAATTGTAGCAAAATTGTAAACCTAGTTGTCAAGAAAAAAAGAAGGAATTTAAAATTAAACCTTAATCTAATCTTACACCTATCTTACTGACTATAAAGTAAGGTAATCGTTGTAATTGAGGATTGTAACGATTTTTGTCGGAACTTATTGATAATTTGGTTTGACATATTTTCTAATGTTTCCACATTAGTTAGCCTGTGTAGTTCGTTCGTGCCAAACCTTGCTGGACGCTTCAATATCATTTACAGAAGTTTGTTCGGAATCCTTTGAAGCATCTTCTTTCTGGTTGTACAACAACTTGTCCAGATGGGGACTGCATAAAAAACTGCTGGTCTAAATATTTGTTTGTAAATTAACAGTTTGTTTTTGAGACAAAGTCTAGAATTTCTGTTGAAAAGAGGATACAAACATTTTATATATTTATTGCACTTAGTTTGGATATTCTCAATGTGCTCCTTGAAGGTAAGATTTTAATCATAAATTAACCCTAAATATTCAACTTGGTCAGACCAATTTAAGATTGCACTGTTCATCTTAACAACATGATTATTAGTGGGTTCGAGAAAAGAAACTCTTGGTTTATGGCGAAAAATAATTAATTGTGTTTTTGATGCGTTAGGAGAAATCTTCCATTTCTGCAAATACGAAGAAAATATATCTAGACTTTTTTGCAGCCTACTGCATATGACACGAAGGCTTATTCCTTTTACGGAAATGCTTGTATTGTCACAAAACAGAGATTTCTCACATCCTGGTGGTAAATCAGGAAGATCAGAAGTAAAAATATTATATAAGAATGGGCCCAAGATACTTCCTTGAGGTACACCGGCTCTAACAGGCAATCTAGTGCGGTCTGTCAAGTAACTTTGTATCATTTTTGTGATGTAAAGAGGAAAACGGAAATTGGACATTTTAGCTATCAAACCTTTATGCCAAACACTGTGGAATAACCTTCAGATTTATTAGTACGAATCATATTAGTTACTTTAAGTAACTGATGAGTAGTCGAATGCCCATGGCGAAATCCAAACTGCTCATTCGCAAAAATTGAAATTTCACCGATATGTGTCATCATTCTATTAAGAATCATTCTTTCAAAAAGTTTGCTTATAAAGGGTGATTTTTTAAGAATTTGGTTTTTCTTTAAAAAAAAAAACGCATAAAAATTACAAAACTGTATGAAATCTTTATTTGAGCCAATAAATTGGTTTATGCCACTTACTTTTGTTCGCACCGGAGGACGGCAATTGGGGAACTGAACTGACCGAGCGAATCGGCAAGTCAACTTCTGAGTATATTACTCGTTTCGTAGATGGTTGCGAAGCTGGTTGATTTGGATGTGCAGCAATGCATAGAGTATCGGCAGATGGATCCCAAAGTAATCCCAACACTTTGATAGCTTCATTTACTCCACGCTCTTCCAAGGTTATTCTTTTCTCTTGCTCTTTCACTGGGATGCGTTCTAGGAACTTCTGGGAGTTGGAGCACCACTTGTGTATGGGAAATCCTCCTTGTGAAAGAAGCACTGGCTATACGCGTACACGCTCTGTATGTAGTAGGGAACCTGTATATTAGAGAAATGACAAAACACTCACCGTTAAGGCAACTGTCAACATCAAAACGGATAACGGCAATGCAAAATTATACAGCTCGCCCGTTTTGATGTTGACAGTTGCCTTATCGGTGAGCGTCTCAGCATCGCTCTGGTGTATAGGCTGACTAGCATATGCCACATGTGGAATGACAATTACACGAAAATTTAGCGTGAACGCTTATGATGCAACGTGGCTGTGCGGGTCACAGACACGTGGTAAACTATATTTTGCTGGCCGTGTCTCTTGTTTCAAAATCCTAGTGATAAATGCGTGTGGATAAAGGATGGATATGGGGATTTGAACCATCTTTCCTCGGCCATGAAGGGGTATGCAGCGCATTTCTAAGAATAAATCTGGTGTTTGAAGACGATATTTTTATAAATGAATTTGATTCTTTTTATGACAGTGAATGATAGATTTTTAGAAAATATGAATATTAAATCAGATAAATGCAATGCATGTGTTTTATTATGTACATTTCTGGTGATGGCCACTGGGGAAGGGGGAGGGGAGTGGGTAGGTGTTTTTATGGGACATCCTTGAGTGCACTGTCAATATCCAAATCCACGAGACGCCACTGAATTTAAATGCATCCAAATGATATATTATTAGATGCGATAATTTTTATGCCCTAGTTGTTTATAAACAAACCTACTCGCTGGCAATTTTTTTCCAATATGGCCGATTCTGCTTTTGACATATCGTTACACCATGTCTTTACTCATCATGGATGGTGGTAGATGCTAGATGGTACATTGAAAGACATGAAGGTTGTCACGCCGTGTGTGCAGTGTTGCCACATATTCATCTGTACTGGAAGCTACAAAAATCTTTTTCATCTGTACTGTTTCCGGAAAAAATATGTACCAAAATCTGTACCACTGGCCCAAAGTTTTTGTTCTCTATATTTTTGAAAAAAAAAAAACAGCTTCAACGTGAATTGTTTAGAGAAAACTGTATCTGCGTTGACTCAGTTTTTATTTCAAACTACTCGCTCGATTGTCAATAAAACTCTTGCACACTTAAAAATGGGGCTTGGTAATGCATATTACCGAGCCATTGCGATTCAATCTCCCGAAAATTCAGCCAAAAAACAATAAAACCCATAATTCAGCAACACTACCGATATTTCGGATATTTTGTGCCAACATTTCAGTTTGGTTAAATCGAGATTTACGAAAAAATCTAACAGCTGCCGTTTTTTAACCGAGTGGTGCCATTCTCGGCAGCGAATTTACGAGATTTGGCAGTGAATTCTAGGTGCGTGTATTGCAAGATCGCATTCATTGTACTGTTGTAGAGTCGGTCAAAAAGTTTTGTCTAATCTTTCCTAACCATTTAAAAAATCTACTTATCTGTACTTTTTCTCGAAATCTGTAATCTGTACGGTACAGAATCTGTACCGAAAAAAACGAGAAAATCTGTACATTTCCAGATAAATCTGTACAGTTGGCAACAGTGCGTGTGTGTATTCGGGCCCTGAGTAAGCCCAGATTCAAAAAAAAATTAAACAGTTGCTTAATCAATTATTGGTCCGTTTGCTTCAGCGAAATCAGCGAAATCAGCGAAATTTTTATTTATTCTCTCTTGAAGAGTTTTAAGAGAGGAATGAAGTTACGATTTTAAGAACTGAATTTTTATTTTCAACAGCGGCTTTTTCCCGTTAACACGCAAGTTCATTAAGCAAACAGTATGTGAAGTAGAGAGAACGAAAAATAAGCGAACTCGCTTATTTTTCGTTCTCTCTACTTCACATCCTGTCTGCTTAATGAACCTACAATTTTAACTTTGAAAAATATTTTTAAAATAAACAAAAACAACGGGACTTGAGCTAATAAAAAATCTGGATGAAACTGGCAAAACTGGCTTGACTGGATCGCTGGAGAAAACCTGGACGACTCCAGTTGAAACTGGCACATTGGCATCTTTGGTCACTGATGTGCTTTTTTATTCGAACTTAGTTGATAGTCGTCGCGCACCGTGGCACCAGAAACAGCAGATAAGGCATATAATTGCCAGGAATGCTGAAAGTTTATCTTTTGCGGAATATGTCCAGTAGGTGTCGCACCAGTAAATCGGAATCACATATTTTTTAGAATTTTGTATGGCGTGGTACGTTTGTTTGTCTGTGGCACTACTATCTTTAAAAAATTGAGGTTGAAAGCTTCCGTACGATGGTCTATTCGACGCGACTGTTTGTGGGTGATTTACATGTACATATATTTCTTCGAATCAAAACATTTTTATAAGTAAGCTTCATTTTTACAATTCTACTAAACTAAGGTTTGCTTCAGCTTTTCCGAGTTTGGCCCCGTAACAGTAATATTTTGCAAACCTCGCGATTCTTTTCATTTTCTAACTACAAGAAAGCTCGTCCTTTTGAACTATTTTCCAATAATATGATTTTTCAAACAATTTTTTTAGCATTTATCCTAAACATTGGCGCAGTAAGGGTTTCAACTTACGATGAACTATGTTTTTTTTTTTGCAAATTAATTTTTAAAGTTGTTGTTGTAAAGTTGTTTACCAGATAATAAAAACTCAAATGTCCTGCGTTTTAGACTAAATCATGGGCGCTGGCTTCATAGAAAAAAGTGCCTTGCCTCCCCAAAGTTGGCGCCTATGGACTAAATATAAATAAGCTATACATTAGCGTGGGACCAAAA
Organism: Wyeomyia smithii; assembly: GCF_029784165.1. Lineage (NCBI taxonomy): Eukaryota > Metazoa > Arthropoda > Insecta > Diptera > Culicidae > Wyeomyia > Wyeomyia smithii. The sequence continues at coordinate 128,721,465 of NC_073694.1, forward strand.
AATTAAAGTCAGCTCAAAGGTCCTATTACAACGATGTTAATTTCTAGAATCGATCGGTGGAACTAGTTTCCATGCGATTTTTTTTGGGAAAATCCACTTTTCCAAACTTATTCTCTAGAGATGTTTAGTAGGCTCTTATAGATGACATGATATTTGCAGGAAATTTTCCTGGGAAAACTTTTCTGAAGACTGTAAGGCACTACGATGCTTGCAGAGGAAAATATTCATCGTAAACCGATTGAATATCTAACGAACCGCAATATAATTGGAACAAACATGGAGTTTTTGTAGCAATACTGCTGCAGCATGCTGCTATTGCAATCTTGCTTAAGAATGAGAAGCTATTTCGCGTAGAATCAAGAATGAGAAGCTATTTCGCGTAGAATCAAGATTGGAAGCTTCTCCGAAGATACTATGCGGAAAAAATCCACTTTCAAGTTTGATTCTACGCGAAATTGTTTCTCATGCGTGTTAGGTAAATAACTTTTACCAAAATCGTCGTAGTGCCTTACGGTCTTCAGAAGAGCTTTTACTAGGAAAATTTCTTGCAAATATATATCGAAAAAATTTTAGGAGCCAACTGAACATATCTGGAGAGTAAGTTTTGGAAAAGTGCATTTTCCCATATAAAATCAAACTTAGAAAATCGGGCGCAAAAATATAGTTCCAATTATTAACCTGAAAATTTACACAGTTTTTATAGGAATTTTCATTTCTTCGGGTAAATATATTTGTTTCGCTATTAACTATAACGAATATTTGCTCAAAACTCTGATTGCTCGTAGAAAACATAGCAAATCTAGTTTCCATTGCCGAACGATATTTCATCTGTCACTTGAAAATATAACTTCTTTGTTTTATAATATATTTTATTCCGGGAGACAATTGCTCATCGCAAAAGAGAGGAAGTGTTTCTAGTTTGTCCTTCTGGTCATGCTTGCCACAAAAAATGATCATTTTAAGTTTCTAACCGAATAACAGTCTAAAGCGATGTTGAATCACCCGATCCATTGTCGACTTGACCAACCGTGTCAGTTTATCCGGAAAACCGTAATCGTGCATAATCTGCCATAGCTGATCTCGATCGATTGTGTCGTATGCCGATTTAATATCGATGAACAAATGATGTGTGGACACGTTATACTCACGGCACTTCTGTAGGACCTGCCGTACCGCCAATATTTGGTCGGTGGTGACGCGGGCATCCATGAATCCCGTTTTGTATTGTCCCACGAATTCTCTCGCAAAAGGTGAAAGTCGACGGTACAGAATTTGAGAGAGTACCTTGTAAGCGGCGTTCAGAAACGTGATTGCACGGTAGTTGCAGCAGTCCAACTTGTTGCCTTTTTTGTGAACACTACCCTCCATCCCCTCCTCCGGTACTACCTCTTACTCCCAAACCTTGGCAAAAACCCAGTGTAGCGCTTAAGCCAGTGATTCTCCACCTTGTTTTAACAGCTCGCTGGGGGGTTGATCAGCTTCAGCGGCTTTTTCAGCCGGCCGATTTCCTCTCTACCCTCAGGGGCTGGAATTTTGTCATCATCTGCGCGTACACTGAGAACTACTACCACTCCGTCGTCGTCCTCTGCTACATCGCCATTAACCCTCTAGTGCCCAGTGCCGCCTTTAGACGGTCTTCAGTTACACCTTTAAAAAGCTCCAATCAATACTTAAAAAATGTTTATAGAGATTCATAATGATTTTTTCGAAGTCCGTCTGAAAATTAACTTGGGCACTGTTTTTTTTCTGTATGGACTTCCTCACTGCGACCAGAATCGTAGATCTATTGTGAGATATGCCCGGGTGTCTGCTGTATCCTGCACTTCTGCTAATAGCAATACCGCTATTGAGAAATGGCATGCCTATTATTATCGTTCATCAGTGCTTGTGTATAATGTGATACTCTTCCTTACACGTTCACTGTTCTACTATACCGATACTCGTTCCTCTTGCCAAATATCACAAATTATAATTCCCTGGAGAAGTTTCGTCGTGCGTACTTCTGGCCAGTTTTATTAATAAGAGGGACTTATTTTTTGTTGAGAGGAAGTCACGCAAAGTTATTGTAGATTTCAGCGTAAAGGAAGGGTAACTGGTGGGGAGCCTGAGAATAAACCCATGCTGAAGTCCTTTTTGACATCGGATGGCCTGGTTCTACTAAGATTCGAACCCACGACCATCCGCTTGACAAAGCGGACTCTGTAACCTTGCGGCTACGCAGCTCCGGGTTAAAGTGTTAATCGTAGTACTCCTTCAACCTTTCAATCACCTCACACTTGTTCGTGAGAAGGTTGCCGTCCAGGTCCCTGCACATGTCGGCTTGTGATCGCTCTGCAGGCGCCAACAGCCCTTTGGTCTTGGACATTACAATCGTGTAGCCGACATCCCACGGATTCGTACTGGCACTCGCGCATAGCCAATTGAAGTAGGCCCTCTTGCTTGTCTTTATCGCACTAGTGAGTCCGAGGCATGGTGACTTTGCACGCTCGCAACAGTATGGCAACTAATTTGTCAGCATTTGGGTGGAGCCAACTGCCCCCCTCGCGCTCTAGAAATACCACGAATCTTACCCGATAAGTGTAAGTTATTTCAATGTTTGGAAATTTTATACAATATTTGACATAAAAGGTCCAGACTTTAGTCTAATTTTCACGAATGAAATCGAAGGCATCAATGTCATTATCAATGATTTTTACGGTGCTAGTTTTCTTTGAGAATATGGTTTTGTCCTCATAAAATAAATTTATGTTTATCCTTTGTTTTTTATTTCTTGCCATGCATGTAACGTATAAGCAATCCGAAAATGTTCGAAAAATAATAAACAAATAAAGATTTGAAGAAATTTACTGAACATTTTGCTCAAATTTTATATTCGATAATATTGCGTTGTAACAGAGATTTTTTTTTGTAAATAGTTTTATTTCATCATCGATTATAAATCCTTCGCCAAAATCCATGATAAATTTAATACCAATCAAAATAACCAAAAGGACAGTTGAAGTTTGTTTTTCTCCAAGAACCTTCAAGAATCTTCCACTCTGATTTTGACGTCATTTTGATGTAATGGATTGTTTTAAAGTGTGAAATATTTTGTTTTATTACAATTAAGCTATAATTTCTAATAGTATAAGTTTAACAACAAAAAAGCATTGGTTGTTGTAACACTACTAACTATTAGTGGAGTTAAGGCCTTTTCCTCGAAACTCTTTTTTAAGAGGCTCGTGGGGCATAAACGGATGCTTAACAGATTAACTGAAATCAATGACGGACACCAGGGGCGGAATATTTGTGTTGTTGTGTTTATTTGTACTTTAAGATAGAGCAATAAAAAAAATTTTTTTTTTTGAAAAATAAAACGTATAAGAACCTTCTTAATCAAATCGTCAATTTATTCAGAATATACCAAAATTCCAGGTGAAAAAAAATCTAAAATTGTGAAACAACTTGCGTTGGGAATTGCATTTTTTTAATTTTGGGTTAATAGTTGAAAGCATTCCATATAGATCATTGTACACCTAAAAAATAACCTCACTTTTTTGACATTTTCGACGGGTTTGTTTACAAGGTATTAGAATTTTTTTTTTATTCACCGTTTATTGATTTAGTGAAAATGAATGAAACGAGTACGACACAACTCTCCGCCTATGCGAATTCGTTTTTACTAGGCAGTAAAAAGCACTATGCTAAAAATCCGATCTATCGGGAAAGTAAACCCGTATGAAGCACACCACAATTTGGACGACATCCCATCTTCGGTTACCGCAGGCCAAATCTTAGACTATTTGGTCAATCGAGTCCCCCCAAGTCTCCTCAAAAAACTGTAGAAGCAATCACCGGAATTGAAATGTAGAGAACAAACATATTAACTTCTCCACCAAAAGTTTTCCTCCAGCTGGAGGGCATTGAGCCAAAGTTTTTTTCGTTTAACCCTCAGATTGTTTAGGTGCCGTTTGTGGAAATTGGAAGGAAAGTCAAAATAACTGTAATCTTTTGGTTTATTCTTGTACACTGGGGTCGCTTTTTACGCTGGTTGTTTTTATGCTTTTTCTAAACGGGATATTTTTATAATCACGCGGATTATTTTTACTCGATTCGGAAGATTGTTTGTACGCGGTATCAAATAAGTTTAGTATGAATATATTCAATTTAATCTTTTAAATGCGGTACAACCAACCGCGTAAAAAGCGACCCCAGTGTAAACGCAATTTTTAACAACATACTTCCGCATTTTCACACGAGCCGAAAAATTTTACAAGTTTACGTAAACAAACCCGCGACCACTGTCAAATCTCTTCCTTCTTCTGTGTGACGTCACCGTGCAATGATCTATTATCGATTGAAAAAACATTTAAGACGCACAAGTAACGCCAGTGAGTTATTTTTTCAATCGTAGACCTACGTTGGGGTCTTTTTCATCACATTTTTTTTGGAGTATCGATATTTTCTAACACGATTATATTTTTTTAAATGAGTTTTCGTTACTTTGTTGCTTGACCGAAAGGGAACATTAGTATATTACGTAACTCACTCAGGGGAGAGGGTAATTCAGCGAAGCGTTACATTACGCAAGACCACCATGCAAAATTGCATTACGTGGGATTGGGGGTGTTGAAAATTGCCAAATTCTACGTTTCGTAATATACGAATGTTCCTCCCTAAGGCATTGAAAAGAACACTTTCACCTTTTTAGTTAGAGGGTAGTAGTGATATTTGAATTTGGGACTTTTCGGTCAGAATGGGTCGTTTTCGACCTGTCATATTTTAGCGCGATTTTCATGGAAATGCCATCACATAGTTTATTGTGATTTTGTAGTTTACACTCTTAGAATTATTTTGAACGCTATTTCAAACAAAGTTTTATTGGGTGAAGAAATTATTCGTTTTTTAGAAGAGTCCAGTGATGAAAATTTGTCACATGGTAATGGTACCTAAGGGATATGTTCTAAAAGTCGCATGAAAATGTAGAATTTGCGGAGTTTCACGAAGAAGTTTATTCGAATGAAAACAGTTTTTCAGTTTCTTTACGGGTAACCTGACATAATATATGAGGGTTAAAAACGACCTTCTAACATAATAAACCATTTATCTTCTTTCTCTAAACTAAAAGTCTCTAGGAACAGCATTTTTTGTAAATATTTGTTTTTGACTCGTGGATGTTTTTTTTAAATTTACATTTGTATGTATTTTCTCTGCTGGGTTCATTATATACTTTTTGTTGAAATGTTCGTTTACATGATTACTTGCTTACATTATACGCAATATTTATATAGAAGGGATTAAGAATGTCACGCTGATACACGCCGCCACCGCTGATAAAAACCAACGGCGTCACGCCGGCACGCCGATCGCCGCCGAGGTAAAATGTTTTCTATGCCGCCGCTGCCGATGATACGCACAGGCCTATACCCGTCACTTGCTGCCTTACGTTGTTGTATATATATATATATATATATATATATATATATATATATATATATATATATATATATATATATATATATATATATATATATATATATATATATATATATATATATATATATATATATATATATATATATATATATATATATATATATATATATATATATATATATATATATATATATATATATATATATATATATATATATATATAATAGTGTTGATATGTCACCATTTGTGGCAGAACACACAATATTAATTCTGAATAGATATTAGTACATAAATAAATCATTACAAACATTCCCCCTCCTATTAAAAAAAAATCATTTTTGCTGTATGTACATTTGGTCTCAACGTTGGTCAGATTTAGGTTGAGCTTTGCTAAAGCATCCAACAAGATCTGACCCCTCTGGTTCGTGGAGCGACTTCCCAACTCAACAGTCACTCAGTGCCAGGTTCGCGTCTGCCGACGGTAGGTCAAAATTGGTCACCTGGGTTCCCGCTGTGTTCTTTCGGAGGCGGATTAACTCCGTGGTAACTTCCGCCCCGCACTTCTCCTTGAGGGCTTGTGCAACGTCCGATCCCTCCGTGATTTGTCCAAGTTTTTAAGCTGGAGGGTCACCTCTGCGGTGAGTGCCCGAGCTTGCATATCTTTTCCTTCTTTCCTCTCTGCTTCCGTTTGGGAGCTCATAGATCATTTCGCCGGTGCGAGAACGACGGATAGTCCGCACATCCGCTCCCAGGTTCTTGAGATTGGTTTCGCCTCTTATTTTTTTCAAGACTTCGGAGTACTTTGACCCATCCGTATTAAGTATGAGGGCGTTCCTCCACTACGGCCGGTTTATCGGCGAACCTTGAACCGATTGATGTTCCATCCCGCGGGGGTAGTACAATCAGCCGTTTCTTTATGTTCCTGGGGACCGGTGACTGCCTCATTCGCTTAGCGGCCTGCCCCGTAGAGCAGCCCACTGCGAACGAATGGCCTCTGTATGCGCCTCTTTGGATACAGTCGCTCTTCTGGTCTGGTGACCTATTTCTCGGCTGCCTTCATTCAAGCTACGAGTTTGCTCTTCCCTGGCCTCATCGATGGTATTCCGAAGCAGGATCAGGCTCTGCTTCAGGTCTCGGACGTCCGTTTTCCAAGAACTCGGTTATGGCGTCGAGTTGATCGGACAGTGCAGCCACTCTTGGCTGCGTGCTCATGCACTTTACGACGGCAAGAAACCGTCTACCGATATGTCTGGTGTACTGGGAACAGCGGTATTCGCCGTTTTTTGCATCACATTCCGCCTCATGGGTAACTATAGCGCCCCGACCGGCGTAAGTCAGAAACAATCATCTGATCCTACTCCTGCCTATTTTCTACCGGGCAATTGATTCGAAACGTACTTGAAGGCATGCCAGGTTTTACGAATGGAGACCCCTGCCCTGGGTATCACCTCGCCGTTTCAAGCCGTTGTTAAACGACTTTACTGAGGAAGCGCGATGCAAGGACGTGTACCTTTACGAAATTCAACTCATATCCGTTTCCTACGCTACCAGTTTCTCTAATTGGAGACGAAGCATCACTATGCAACAGCGAATAACTTTTTCGTGTTTGTTGATATATGCTCACTAATTAGGCAATTGAATACCGCAAATTCAGGTGTTTTAGGCCGGAAATTGTTTCTCAAATTAATGAATATTGGTAGCAAGGTATGTAGCATTGCCATATTTATAATTTAAATGCATCCAGATGATATATTATGAGATGCGATAATTTTTATGCCCTGGTTGTTTATAAACAAACCTACTTGCTGGCAATTTTTTTTTCCAATATGGCCGATTCTGCTTTTGACATATCGTTACACCATGTCTTTATACATCATGCTACAAATGGTCGGTGTTAAGTCAGACTGGACCAAGTGACATTTTGATCATTTCGAGAAAAACGAGTATGAAGTTTGTTGCTCTGGGAATTTTGAAGTTTTCAATATTTTAGCGCAGTTTTGATGTTATAAGTTGGAGTAACTCTCTAACTGTATCATGCAGTATGACAATTGAAAAAAAGGAGTGCCGTGAGCTCAAAAAGGACAGGTTTGTAACTGATTAAATGTACTTGGTCCACTCTGATTGAATCAAAGAAGAATCATTAATGACTTGGTTCATTATGACTGAACAATTGAACAAATAATTTTAGTCCATTGATCGCCGAACAGTCAAAAACTTTTTAATATACATGGTTAGCTTCTGCGACATCAACAATTATTGAAAATAGTTTGAATAAATTTTAAACTGTGTTTGTTTCAACAAATCAATGGCTTGCATAAAATAGTAACAAACATACACTAACCACTTATTTCAACCTCCTGAGGATATAATTCATTGGTAAAATTATCAAGTTTCAAGTCAGTATTACTACTGTAACTTGAACTTCTTTCCGAAATTGTGGAATGTTTTGTCACCCACACAAATGACTAACGTTTCTCATTGACGTGTTCAATCAGAATGGACCATGTACATTCTCCTTATTTACTGGTAAAGTATACTTTTTTGACTAACGGGTAAAGAAGCATTCCGATAAGTTGCCTGATAGAGTTGAAATTCATTTATGTTGACTTCAAACGATGCTGTAAATTCCGACAATTTCAAATTTTTTCTGCTTAACACATGGTTCACTTTGTCTGCACACTATAAGGCATGATATCAAGTCATGTTAGTGACAGCAATAAACGGTCCAAAAACACATTCAAAACCACGGCAGTGCGTGAAACTTTACAGATTCCGATGGGGGGTGAGTGAAAGAGTTCTCTGATACAAAGAAATCCGAAAAAACGCTTGAAAATTCTTCCGTTCGTTCGCTTTTATCAATAGCTGACCGAAGGCAGTTTCCTTAAAAATAAACACTTGGTCCATTCTGACTGAACACTGTAATTGCGTTTCATTGGTCATGCAGACAAAAATCATGTTGTTATTTCTGCTGTTTTAGAGATAAATAAAATCTGATTGTTGTGTGATGTAGCTTAAGAAAATCTTCATCCAATACTATCATTAACTCGTTTTTTTCCAATTTTGCGACTTGGTCCGGTCTGACTTAACACCGACCAAATCATCAAGAAATGTCAAAAAAGCCATTTCGTGCTCTGGTTACTGTTTTTTAAACAATATAGTTTTTGTCCGTTGCATATTTTATTTATTGAAATAAACATTTTCAGGACAAAAAGAACTTGCTATTGATCTATACCGTAAGGGCATCCTCGAACTGGAGCGCGGAATTGCAGTGGAATGTTGGGGCGGTCGTGGAGAAGTCTGGGAACGTGCACAACGGTTGCATGATAAAATGCAAACTAATCTATCAATGGCTCGCGATAGATTGCATTTTCTAGGTATGTATCTACTAATGTTATTGATTTCAATTTTTAGCATGAACTTAAATACATATTACAAATGGTAGAATAATTCCCTGCTAAATAAATATTCAATTACCTGCTAAGTTACCTTAAAATTCCTCTCTGAGAAAACAGTTTGAATTGAACCATTTCCATGCGGTCTGGAATACATTTTTTTATTCACCCCAAGACTATGTTTTTCTGAGACTTCTCTTCCTGCTCATTCTTAGCCACCACCAAGCTGGTTTGTGCTGTTCTGGTAATTTGACACATGCTTGGCAGCAAATTGTTAAAGGCCTACTTAAATGACGCAGGGTGGATATTATCGTTTTGTGACAAGCTGTAACTAGGGTAGGGGAAAGGTTTGGGGAACAATGACGCAGATTTTTTTTAGAATTACAATTTTTTTTGTGCGAAAAATTAAACGAAACTTAGCAGCATGAGCTGTCAAAACATCTGCAACCTTTTCTAGCCCATTAGCAACCGCTTGCACTTCCAAACACACAATCCGTTTTTGAAAACAAAAATCCCTGCTTTTTCGAAATAAAATTGTTTTTTTTTTCATATGTTACAGCTTGCATCGTTCTACCTTTTTATTTGAAGGGGTGGGGATGGGGTCGTATAATATGACATATTCTTCCACTGGTTGGGGGGGGTGGGGGGATGAGACTTTTGGTTGCAAACTTATGATCAGGTGATTATCAAATGTATTAACTAACCACGGTTTTATCATTTTTCTCCACGTGATGTTTATTCATGTTTTTATTAATTTCATCTTTTTAAGGTTCCGTTAATTGAGTATCAGTATGGTCTTGCAATGTAGCTTTCAAAATTTAGCGCATTAACTTAAGTGTCATGCGATTTCTGGTTTCAGAATTGTTGCAATTATATATCGAAAATGTGCGTTCTATACTAGGAATCAATTAATAAAAAATATTCTCAATGATCTTAGTAACGGAAACATGAATTACCATCCCGCCTAAAGGTGTTCAACTCAGACCATGTTAAGTAACCTATATCAATGAATCTTCCGGTCAAAAAGTTTGTTTTTGCGTGCGAAATTCGTTATCCAGCCCTTGCAACAGCAACACAAATTTTTGCATCAAATCATTTAAATTTTCCAATATTACGATCGTTTTAGGATCAATTACAGGGTCATTCTGGGCCGAACACGCATCAGTATAGGACGTGTTTGGTGATCGCTCCGATAGAATATAAAACAAAAGACGCGCGAGCAAGTGTTGGCATTGTTTGCCTGGTCGAGTGAAGGTTCAAGGTCGCCCGCCTTTGTGCAACTGTTTCGCATCGTGGCTGTTTGCTGGTGCGTAAGCCGATTTGGCTGCTAAGTGATTTGTGCTACAGCAGTGGACGAGAATCTCAACACAAAGGAGGAAAAAGAAGAAGCCAACAGTTGACAGCGAGTTGTGTCGCTGTGCTTAGTGATCACACACCCGGCTTGCTGCTGGTGGCTGTTTGGAGCTGCTGTATTGGTGCTGCTGGCTGTAACGGCTGCAGCTTCGACCGTTCGAACAACCAACCCTGCTGAAAGGAGAAGTAAAGAGGTACGTGTTCTGTCGGCGCTAGTGCGCTAGATTTAGCGCGATGGATGTAGATCCCTCGCCTCCCGTGCCACCATCCCCGAACCCCTCCGACCCTGTCCCTCCTGCCAACCCTTCCTCTGTTAATTCTCCAGTCCCCCCTCGCCCCAGGCTTTAGCCGGACGGATCTCAGGGCAGCTTTACTGTTTTCTTTCGGCCAAAAGCAGGACCGAAATCGGAACCGTTAAACATCCTGCAGATTTCGAAAGACTTGACGGAGGGGTACAAGGCCGTGACCGAAATCTCCAAGGTCAGACCCAACAAGCTCCGTGTCGTGGTCAGCGACCTGGAACAGGCCAACGCTATTGCTCGCTCCGAGCTTTTCACACGCGAGTATCGCGTTTATATACCCGCACGAGACGTGGAGATCGACGGTGTCATAACCGATTCGAGTCTGTCGGTCGAGTGTATCTTGGCAAGCGGTTTTGGCTGCTTCAAAAATGCTTTGTGTCACGACGTAAAAGTAAAGATCATAGATTGCAAGCAATTGCGGTCTGTGTCTCTTGTCAACGGCACAAAAGTGTACACTCCGTCAGACTCGTTTCGTGTTACGTTTGCCGGATCTGCTCTCCCTAGCCACGTCTCGATCGATCGGGCTCGTCTGCCTGTGCGATTGTATGTACTCCGTGTTATGAATTGCACCAATTGCAAGCAGCTAGGCCACACAGCCGCCTACTGCTGCAATAAGGCACGATGTAGCAAGTGTGGAGAAACTCATGCGGACGATTCTTGCAGTGTAAATGCTGAAAAATGTATTCACTGCGGGGAAAATCAGCATGAGCTCTCCACATGCCCGGTGTACATGCAGCGCAGAGATAAAATCAAGCGGTCACTTAAGGAGCGTTCAAAGCGATCTTACGCTGAGATGCTGAAGAAGACCGTGACCACTTCTACCATAACAAAGAACCCCTTTGATCTGTTGTCCTCTGATGAAACCGATTCTGACGATTCACCAGCGGGAACAACTTATGCCAATCCTGGGGCGTCTAGAAAGAGGAAAAATATTTCCTCTCCTAAACTTCCCCGAAAAGGTCCTAAGATTTCCCAAAGTGAAATGAAAGTTACAAACAAACCAAACAGTGCTGCGGAAAAACCGAAGCAAACTCCTCCTGGGCTTGCAAATTTAAAGTCCCAGCACTGCCAGGAACATCTAAAACCCCAGTTGTTCCTTTTGCACTCCCAGTTGATGAAACAAACTCTGGATTAGTGAAATTTTCTGACATTGTGGACTGGATTTTTGAAACTTTCAATGTACCCGATCCAATTAAAATTTTTCTTACAGCATTCCTCCCAACAGTTAGATCATTTTTGAAGCAGTTGACTGCCCAATGGCCCCTCCTTGCAGCGATTGTATCCTTCGATGCCTAATTCATCTGCGTATACGAAGGATTCTATCTCTGTCTTACAGTGGAATTGTAGAAGTATTTTACCAAAAATGGATTCATTTAAAGTTTTAATAAATAGAAACAAATGCGATGCATTTTCACTTTGTGAAACTTGGCTTACTTCAAATATTGATCTCAACTTCCATGATTTTAATATTATTCGCCTTGATCGAGACACCCCATATGGAGGAGTACTTTTAGGGATTAAAAAGTGCTATTCTTTCTATCGTATTAACCTCCCCTCGATTCCAGGCATCGAAGTTGTCGCATGTCAAATGAAAATACAAGGTAAAGAGCTTTGTATTGCCTCAATATATATTCCTCCCAGAGCACAGGTTGGGCAACGGTTGCTCTTTGATTTAATAGAACTTCTTCCCTCGCCACGTTTGATTTTGGGAGACTTCAACTCTCATGGTGTGGCTTGGGGTTCCCCCTACAATGATAACCGCTCCTCTTTAATCTATAACCTTTGCGATGACTTCGACATGACTATTTTGAACAACGGTGAAATGACACGTATCCCGAAACCTCCAGCGCGCCCAAGCGCTTTGGATCTATCTTTATATTCATGACTATTTTGAACAACGGTGAAATGTCACGTATCCCGAAACCTCCAGCGCGCCCAAGCGCTTTGGATCTATCCTTATGTTCGACGTCTACGTTCGACGTTCGACGGCTACGGTTGGATTGTACATGGAAGGTAATCCTCGATCCTCACGGTAGCGACCATCTGCCTATTCTTATTTCAATTACTAACGGTTCAACTCGCATGCGACCAATTGACATTCCGTATGACCTCACACGGAATGTCGATTGGAAGTTATACGAGGAAATGATTTCAAAAGAGGTCGAGTACCAATATGCCAGTCCGTAATATCTTGGCCCAGCAGCGGAACATGTGCTTACCTATGGCAATGAAAACCATCATACAGTAAACTAGTGCTTTTAATGCAAAATATTATAGCTTTAAGTTACATTTAGTTTCAGCTCGTAGTCGGCAACGAGGATAAAAAATTTGCTTTTAGTTATTAAGATACTTTAGAAAGTAAGCTACCAGATATAATTGGCGCCGTTAAACATTAAATTGTATTTGTGCCGTGTCAAATAAATTATAGATGAACAAAAAAAAAGCGGTCGAGTCGATTCAACATCACCCACCACTTGAAGAATACAGCCTCCTCGCGGGCTTAATCCTGGACGCCGCGTTGCAAGCCCAAACGAAGAAATATCCCGGCGTAACGATCAAAGAGCGGCCTCCAACTCCGTGGTGGGACCAAGAGTGCTCCGATGTCTACACGCAAAGATCCGACGCGTTTTTGGCCTTCCAGAAGGGAGGTATACCCGACGACTATATACGGTATTCGGAGCTTAATACCAAGCTTAAAAGCCTGGCTAAAGCAAAGAAACGCGGATATTGGCGTCGGTTCGTGAACGAGACGTCGAGGGAGACATCGATGAGCACTCTTTGGAACACAGCCCGAAGAATGCGGAATCGCGTAACGGTCAACGAAAGCGAGGAGTCTTCAAGTCGGTGGATATTTGATTTTGCCAGGAAAGTATGTCCGGACTCTGTTCCTGAGCAAAACATTGTTCGCGATGCGTCTCCGGGCCACGACGCGATAGAATCACCTTTTACGATGGCAGAATTTTCAGTTGCCCTCCTGTCCTGTAACAATAACGCGCCTGGGTTAGATAGACTCAAATTCAACTTGTTGAAGAATCTACCCGGCAATGCCAAGAGGCGCTTGTTGAACTTGTTCAATAAGTTCCTGGAGCAAAACATTGTACCGCAGGATTGGAGGCAAGTGAAGGTGATCGCCATCCAAAAACCAGGGAAACCAGCTTCTGATCACAACTCTTATAGGCCGATTGCAATGCTATCCTGTATCCGGAAATTGATGGAAAAAATGATACTCCGTCGTTTAGACCACTGGGTCGAATCAAATGGTCTACTATCAGATACTCAATTTGGCTTCCGCCGTGCCAAAGGAACGAATGATTGTCTTGCGTTGCTTTCAACAGATATTCAGCTGGCGTATGCTCGCAAAGAACAAATGGCGTCTGCGTTCTTGGACATTAAGGGGGCTTTTGATTCCGTTTCTATTGACATTCTTTCGGGTAAACTTCACCGACAAGGATTTTCTCCAATTTTGAACAATTTTTTGCACAATTTGCTGTCTGAAAAGCACATGCATTTTACGCACGGCGATTTGGCAACTTTTCGCATTAGCTACATGGGTCTTCCCCAGGGCTCATGTTTAAGCCCCCTTCTTTACAACTTTTATGTAAATGACATCGACGAATGTCTGGCAAATTCATGCACGATAAGACAACTTGCAGACGACAGTGTAATCTCTGTTACAGGAGCCAAAGCTGCCGATTTGCAAGGACCATTGCAAGATACCTTGGACAATTTGTCTGCTTGGGCTTTACAGCTAGGTATCGAATTCTCTCCGGAGAAGACTGAGATAGTAGTTTTTTCTAGGAAGCATGAACCTGCTCAGCTTCAAACACAATTAATGGGTAAAACGATTTCTCAGGTTTTGGTACACAAATATCTTGGTGTCTGGTTCGACTCTAAAGGCACCTGGGGTTGTCACGTTAGGTAGCTGATAAAAAAATGTCAACAAAGAGTGAATTTTCTTCCTACAATAACCGGACAATGGTGGGGAGCCCACCCAGGAGACCTTATAAGGCTTTACCAAACAACGATATTTTCTGTCATTGAGTACGGGTGTTTCTGCTTCCGCTCCGCAGCAAACACACATTTGATCAAACTGGAGCGAATACAATATCGTTGTTTGCGTATCGCCTTGGGTTGCATGCAGTCGACCCATACGATGAGTTTGGAGGTCTTAGCTGGAGTAATACCATTGAAAAACCGCTTCTGGAGCATGTCTTCTCGCATTCTTATCAAATGTGAGGTCTTGAACCGTCCTGTGATTGAAAATTTTGAAAGGTTAATCGAACTTAATTCTCAAACCCGTTTTATGACATTGTATTTCAATCACATGTCCCAAAATATTAACCCTTCTTTGAATATTCCAAATCGTGTCGACTTATCAAATACTTGTGATTCTACTGTGTTTTTCGATACATCCATGATAGAAGAAACTCGTGAAATCCCGGATCATTTACGCGTGCAGCAGATCCCCAAAATTTTTTTCAATAAATATCGAAACATCAACTGCAACAATATGTTCTACACTGACGGATCACTTCTCTATGGGTCCACTGGCTTCGGTATTTTCAATAACAATTCAACCGTCTCCCATAAGCTCGATAATCCTGCTTCTGTTTACGTCGCAGAATTAGCTGCAATTCAGTACACCCTAGGCATTATCGAAAAAATGCCCACGGACCATTATTTCATCTTTACGGACAGTCTCAGTTCCATTGAGGCTCTCCGATCGATGAAAGATGTTAAGCACTCTCCATATTTCCTGGGGAAAATACGGGAACATCTGAGTGCTTTATCCGAAAAATCGTATCAGATTACCTTAGCGTGGGTCCCTTCGCACTGCTCGATACCGGGCAATGAGAAAGCGGACTCTTTGGCTAAGGTGGGCGCAACAAACGGTGGAATTTATGAAAGACCAATTGCCTTTAATGAATTTTTCTCATTTGTACGTCAGAATACGATCATCAGTTGGCAAAATGCTTGGACCAGAGGGGAACTGGGAAGGTGGTTACATTCCATAATCCTCAAGGTGTCGACGAACCCGTGGTTCAAGGGGTTGGATGTAGGTCGGGATTTCATTTGCGTGATGTCCCGGCTTATGTCCAATCACTATAGATTTGACGCGCATCTCCGTCGTGTTGGGCTTGGGGAAAGTGGTATCTGTGCCTGTGGTGAAGGTTATCACGACATAGAGCACGTTGTTTGGTCATGCCCTGTACACCGTGACGCCAGGTCTAAATTAATAGCTTCCCTGCAGGCCGAAAGTAGGCAGCCGGCTGTTCCTGTTCGTGATGTCTTAGCGAGCCGTGACCTATCCTACATGTCCCTTTTATACGTTTTCCTGAAATCCATCCACGCCCCAGTTTAATCCTATTCCCTTCCGCCTACATCCAACCAAACGACAAGAACACGTTGAGACCCCGGATCCGGAAACAGCAACTAGACCCGCACGATACTCTCAGGTCCCGAGGGAGACAACCCAATATGCCAGTCCGTAATATCTCGGCCCAGCAGCGGAACATGTGCTTACCTATGGCAATGAAAACCATCATACAGTAAACCAGTGCTTTTAATGCAAAATATTATAGCTTTAAGTTACATTTAGTTTCAGCTCGTAGTCGGCAGCGAGGATAAAAAATTTGCTTTTAGTTATTAAGATACTTTAGAAAGTAAGCTACCAGATATAATTGGCGCCGTTAAACATTAAATTGTATTTGTGCCGTGTCAAATAAATTATATATGAACAAAAAAAAATTACAGGGTCGGCAGAAAAAAAATGCGAAAATTTATGTTTCTTCCAAGTATTTTTTGAAGTATTTAATAATATCAATATAGCCTCCCCAACTGGTCTCGAGGTACGATGGTGGCCTAACAATCCAGTTGTCGTAGGCTCGAGTCTCGGCTCAGGAGAGACTGTTAGTGTCAGTAGGATCGTAGCGCTAGCCCCGCAATTGTCCTGTACACTCAACAGTTGGTTGCGAAGTCTGTGTATAGTAAACAGAAGGTCAAGTTCCGAATCGGAATGTAGCACCAAGGCTTTGATTTTAATAATATCAACATTTTCGAATTTAGCTATCTGTATAAGGTCCTATCCAACAAATTTACATGGTTTTTAGTAATAACATCCTCGAAACGACACCAAAAGCCAGAACTAGCAGTGTTAGGTCCGATTAGACGTATGACATGACGCTTCATCGTGTTGTAGTACAAGTTGTAGCACAACGTATTGATCCTCAGGGAAGTTGGCCTTCACCCAGGGAAGCACTCGGTCTTTCAAACTACCGATACACACTTCGATTTTAATTTTTACACCAACGCAAAGCAAAGCCTTGGTGCTACATTCCGATTCGGAACATGATCTTCTGTTTATTATACACAGACTTCGCAGCCAACTGTTTAGCGTACAGGACAATTGCGGGGCTAGCGCTACGATCCTACTGACACTAACAGTCTCTCCCGAGCCGAGACTCGAACCTACGACGACTAGCTTGTTGAGCCAGCATCGTACCTCGAGATCAACTGGAAGGATTAATTTTTACACCGTTGGATGCTACTAAGCCAAACATCATTACACCAGTCGGACGTTTGGTTTGAAACTTAAACTTCACTTTCTCAGGGACATCCCCAACTTTCTTCGGTGAAATCACCGCTCTGTGCGGCTGTTGGGCACAGCATCGATGCTGAAGAACTTTTCGTCGGACAACAGGATTATCATTTTTTACTTTTTCGCACTACGCACTATAATGGCGAGTGCTCGAATGCCTGTTCATAATTTGCAAACCTCTCTGCTTACGTCAGTTTCGTGATTTCTGCAGTGAGTTCTAGCAACACTAATGTTGCCAGATTTATTATTTTCATTGTGAAATAAATACATGAAGAGTTAAACTGACATAAGCAGAGTTGTCAATAGGGTAGGTAACATATTACGATTTTTTTTATAGCATCCGCCATTATGGTGCGTAAAACGCTAGATAGAAAGTATCGGGTTGCAAGCAATCTTTGTACGGACCGATTTGATCACGATTACGCATCACTTACGCACAAACTGAGGACGTCTATTTCCGGCCTTCGATGCTTGAGGCCATCCTGTAGAAACTTTGATACGATGAACTTTAGCCAAATAACATCCAACGGCCTCGGCAATCTCTTTCACCGTCTTTTTGGCGAACAATAAACTCGTAATCACTTTATTGGCGTGCATTTTCACATATTTGCCATAAACCGATTTTGATGTTCTGTTGCAGCAAATGTGAACAAATACACAACAAAACAGCCATAAGTAACACAAACTTACCCAATACAAACGGACATTTTTGCATTTTGCTTTGTCGCATACTGTAAAGCTGCCGTTTTTATAACAGGATCGGTGAAATCGAACACGAAAGTTTGATTTTTTTTCGCTTATTTTCCGTCGGTCTAGTTCCGCCACTGTTTTGGACAATCACCGACGCCCAGGGAGGCGACCCTAACTCACGACCCGTTTATTAACGGACCGGCGCCAACGGCTTTACTTCCTCATGCGATGGAAGGCGTGATCCCAGAGATTTTTCGCCTCAGAAAATCTCCCGGTGTTGGCTAGGATTGAATCTAGACCAGTTTGGGTTGGTTGTGAGTGGATCACGCCACCTCACAACCATCGACACCTATGTCGGCGGTGAGATTCGAACCCAGGCGTCGAGCGTGGTTTGCGGAGACGTTACCAACCACACTAGTCCCCCGCTATGAAAGTTTGAAAATTGGTTAATCGAATTTAACATTTGAAATTGATTTCAGTTCGACGGACTAACAAAAAAAAATCTGTAAAAGCTGTATTTTTGGCAATGGTTTGTAATTCTGTATTACTTTTTTAGTTAAAAAATCTGTGAAATACGAAAAAATATGTATATATGTAGAATCCATGGTTACGAGCTCTGTACAACTTGAGGCACTCGTACTACAATGCTTTAAATAAAGCCTATGGTAGAATGCATACGTTTTTAAAGATACGTCTTTTTAGAGAAATTCTTCCACCTGTAACAAATACTTAGTTTGCTAAGCCAAATGCGAATGAAAAGGTTCATTCAAATCAAAAATGGTCTATCAAATTTTTGCGTGTTTTCAGATCATAAGATCAAAATGAACTTTACACCAAAAGTCTATCCATGAAGTTTATTGAGTTTCCAAATAGTTTATTTGACACGGCACGATACAATTTATGTTTAACTGAGCCAAGTACATTTTTTTTTAAATTCTAAATTAGCAGGGAAAAGAGGGAGGCCTTTTCATTATTCTCGCGGCCGACTAGGAGCTAGTGGGGATTTAAGGTGAGGGAAGGGGTGTTACAATTTTGTTTTTAACTGTTTTATATTACAGAATGTATTCATTTGTACGTGGCTAACCAGTGATGTTCTATTTGAGCAGTTTTGGTCTGAGGTGTCTGCGTAAACATAGAGATGCCGAGTCTTCGTTTTAGTGTCTCCAGCCGGGTGTATCATTCTCTTTCAGTTTGTGACAGAAATTGTATTCTAGCAAATAGATAAAAGAAATCAAATTTTAATGCCAGCATTTTTTATAAACCCGTATAGCTGTGTCATGTACTGGAGATCACCGCTTCCCAGAATGTCTCTAACGGGTACGTTCGGTTGTTTTCCTCGGGCCCGAAGGGAATCTATAAGCTCAGACCTAACACCACAGTATTCGGTACACGACCAAACAACATGCTCGATGTCATGGTAGCCATCGCCACAAACGCAGTGATTACTGTCTACAAGCCCTATACGAAAGAGATGCGTGTTTAACGTATAGTGATTGGACATAAGTCTGGACATCACGCGAATGAAGTCCCGACCTACATCCAACCCCTTGAACCATGCTTTCGTCGATACCTTAGGAAAAATGGAATGTAGCCACCGTCCCAGTTCATCTGAGTTCCATGATGATTGCCAACTGTTGAGTGTTCTCTGACGCAAAATGCTATAAAATTCATCATAAGCAATTGGTCTTTCATAAATATCGCCATCAATAGCACCCACCTTAGCTAAAGAGTCAGCCTTTTCGTTACCCGGAATCGAGCAATGAGAAGGGACCCACGCTAAGGTAACCCGGTAATTTTTATCTGTTAAAGCACTTAAAAACCGCCGTATTTTCCCCAGGAAATACGGGGTGTGCTTCACAGGCTTCATCGATCGCCTCAATGGCACTGAGACTATCTGTGAAGATGAAGTAGTGGTCTATGGGTAGGGTTTCGATGATTCCAAGAGAGTACTGAATAGCAGCAAGTTCTGCGACGTACACGGAAGCAGGAGCATCGAGTTTGTAGGAGGCGGTAAAATTTTCGTGGAAAACACCGAAGCCAGTGGACTCATCTAGATTAGATCCGTCAGTGTAAAACCTTTTATCATAACTAACATGTTTAAACTTATTGGAAAAAATCTTAGGGATCTCTTGGGGTCGCAATTGATCCGGGATACCAGAAATGTCTTGTTTCATGGTGGTGTCGAAGAATATAGCATTATTAGAAGTATCTGAAGGTGCGACATTGGAGGAATCGTATGGAGAAGGAATAATATCTTGAGCCATATAGTCAAAATATAAAGTCATAAATCTGGATTGAGATTGAAGGTCGACCAACCTCTCGAAATTTCCAATTACTAATGGGTTCATAACTGTGCATCGAATTAGCAACCGGTAAGAGAGATTCCAAAAACGATGTTTCAACGGAAGAATACCCGCTAACACTTCAAGACTCATCGTATGGGTCGACTGCATGCAACCCAAGGCAATACGCAAACAACGATATTGTATTCTCTCTAATTTTATAATGTGTGTGTTCGCGGCGGAGCGAAAGCAGAAACAGCCGTACTCAAGAACTGACAGTATCGTTGTTTGGTATAACCTTAGAAGGTCTCCTGGGTGAGCACCCCACCAAGTTCCGGTAATCGTACGAAGAAAATTAATCCTCTGTTGGCATTTTTGTGTCAGATACCTAATATGACAAGCCCAGGTGCATTTAGAGTCGAACCAGACCCCGAGATATTTAGCGACTAAAACCTGAGAGATCGTTTTACCCGTTAGTAGGAGCTGCAGCTGAGCTGGGTTATGCTTCCTAGAAAAAACGACCAGCTCAGTTTTCTCCGGAGAGAATTCGATACCCAGCTTAAGGGCCCATTCAGACAAATTGTCTAAGGTATCTTGCAATGGTCCTTGCAGATCGCTAACCTCGCTACCAGTAATGGATACAACGCTATCGTCTGCAAGTTGCCTTAGCATGCATGAATTTGCAAGACATTCATCGATGTCATTGACGTAAAAATTATATAAGAGAGGACTTAAACATGAGCCCTGGGGGAGGCCCATGTAACTAATTCGGGAAGTTGTCGAATCGCCATGTGAGAAATACATATGCTTTTCTGACAACAAATTGAGCAAAAAGTTATTCAAATTTGGTGAAAGTCCCTGCGAATGAAGTTTCGCGCTTAAAACTTCTACAGAGACAGAGTCAAAAGCCCCCTTAATATCCATGAACGCAGAAGCCATTTGCTCTTTTCGAGCAAAGGCTAGTTGAATTTCAGTAGAAAGCAACGCTAGGCAATCGTTCGTCCCTTTGCCCCGGCGAAAGCCAAATTGAGTATCTGAAAGTAACCCGTTTGTTTCGACCCATTTGTCTAACCGTAAGAGGATCATTTTCTCCATTAATTTCCGGAGGCAAGAGAGCATCGCAATCGGCCTATATGTCTGAGCCTCGTCTGAGCTTGAGTCGCGGCCTCGATTATCAAGCCAGCTAAGAACGCGTATTCTTCCTCCGGAGGAAGTTCCTCGTGAGTCTCGATAGATTGCGCTATAATAGACTCATAACGCTTCCAATCAATATTA
The DNA here is from genome assembly GCF_029784165.1 of Wyeomyia smithii. Taxonomy (NCBI): domain Eukaryota; kingdom Metazoa; phylum Arthropoda; class Insecta; order Diptera; family Culicidae; genus Wyeomyia; species Wyeomyia smithii. Next base: position 128,742,772 of record NC_073694.1, read on the forward strand.
CGTGTAAGGTCGTAGGAAATATTGATTGGGTTCGGGGGAGTTGAACCATTAGCAATTGATATAACGATTGGAAGATGATCACTACCGTGGGGATCGTTGATTACTTTCCACTGGCAATCTAGCGCTAGTGATGTCGAGCAGGGGTCAAGCACGCTTTCACGTGCTGGAGGATTAGGTACACGTGTCGCTTCCCCAGTATTCAAAACTGTCATATTGAAGTCGTCGATCAAGTTACAGATTAAAGAAAATCGGTTGTCGTCGTACAGCGACCCCCATAGCGAACAGTGAGAATTAAAATCTCCCAATATCAAAAAAGGCACGGGAAGCAACTCTGCTATATCAGTGAGATGCTTCTGTTCAATCCGCGTGGATGGAGGCATATATAACGAAACAAGGCATAGGTCTTTTCCATTCATATTCGTTTGAATGGCAACGACTTCAATATGCGAGATCGAGGGGAGGTCGATTCGGAAGAAGGAATAGCACTTTTTAATCCCTAAAAGTACCCCTCCACCGTGTGAGTCTCGATCTCGACGAATAATGTTAAAATCGTGAAAATTGAGTTGATCGTTTGAATTGAGAAAGGTTTCACAGAGCGCAAATGCGTCACAATTGTATGTATTTATTAAATGAGAAAATAGATCGAATTTGGGGATGTTACTTCTGCAATTCCACTGTAATACAGTGAAAAAATTCCTAACCTCTTTCGCCGTATTAGTCATCGAAAGATATGATAGCTGAAATGAGGGGCCAAGTTGCTGCTAGTTGCTTCAAAAAGGTTTTCACTGTAGGAAGAAGGGCAAGAAGAATATTATGTAGGGGATCTGGTAAGCATGAAGTTTATTATTATTAGCTATAATTGATCCTAACTATCGTTATATTTGAAGTAGAATATCAAGTCCTCACAGCTGGTCTTGAGAAACAATGCTGGCCTAACAAGCCAGTCATCGTATGTTCACTAAGATCCTAGCGCTAGCCCCGTAGCTATCCTGTACACTAACAGTTGCCTGCGAAGTATTTATATAAATAAACCATAATTAGGTATAAAAAAAACAAACTGTTGAGTTGTGAGTTCCAATCATACATTGCACTAAATGTAGCGTTCGAAGAGTATATTTTTAATGGTATAATTTTTAGTGGTGTGAGCCGGCAGCTGAAGTCCACTCATGTTTTTTTAGAATTAAACATTATATCACAAGCAACATGTCAAAGGATCGTAACAAAACAAATAAAGAATGATTGTTGCTGTAGAAGTACAAGGGAAACATGTTCCATTCGTTTTATTCACGTTTACAATTATAACTTTTACATGTTGCTCATGACATGTGATCTTTTAACGTTTTTTCACATTTTTAAAATGATTTAATCATTCAAAAAAAAAAATTACGTAAAACAGAATGCCAGGTGTGTCCCTTGAGGTTCGCTTTTTATTTTACAATGTTTCGTAAGTCCGTCATGAATATTCATCTTTGAGAAATGTTTTATAATTTCAGTTGTATTTTTCCTATGTTTCATTTTTACTTTTATTTTTATGTTTGTAGAATGTATGACAGAAGCTAGCAAGCTAGAACTTTCCGAAGCACATAACCTGCAACGTTCAAGCACTTTTACCATAAGCGTAGGCCAGCAAAACGCGACTGACCGAGTGGCGCAGTTCAACATTCCAACTATAGTACATAAACATCGAAAGCAGTCAACGAAGATGATGTTAAACGACAACCAAATATTTACATTTAAGGAAAATTCCATTTCCACTCCCACAATAGTAAATCGTTATGCTGTCACTACAGATCATGGTAAGTGTCTGTTTTAAACACATACAACTAATCGAATCCCATAGACGACTTACCAAGTTATTCGAGTTCTCGCAACGATTGTTTTCATGTCAATTCATGTTATAAATCGATAATCGGCAGTGTCCGTACCGATGTTTTATCTACAATAAGCGTTGCTAACCCTGGAAAGATAGTCTGCGTCAATTTAACTCCTCGCTTTTAGCAACGTTGCGCTCTTTTCGTCTAACAGTGCGTTAGTTTTTTTCTCTTTTTTTCCTAATTAATAAAGAAATATTAAAACCTAAATTCTAGGTTTTGTTATTTAACGATGTGTTAACACTAGAGGTGGGAAAAATGGTTCTTTATAGTGAGCGGATCAGAGCGGTTCCGCTCACTAAGATGAACTAGTTCTTTTTAACAGCTCACTCGCTCTTTTCGTTCATACACAATTTTTGGTTTTTATCAGTGTAGCTAATTATCAAACACTGTAAGCGAGAGCCATGTGAAAGCTTTACACCCGATTTTCCAAGCGCAAGGTCGCGCAAAACTACAATAGAACTCCCAGAAATAAGCTGCCACCAAACGTCTGCCCTGATATGCATAACCTGCATTTCCCATCACCCAGCCAGCCGCTAGAGCATGCAAAAATCAACTTGCAACAGTCCATACACAGGTACAGGGGTTGACTAACGCCGAGTACGCACACGAATGGATGTGGAACGAAAAGAACGAAAGAACTGATTCACTAATCTTCTGGCAATCCGTTCGCAGGGTCATCAAAAGACTCAGTTCTTTGAAAGAGTGAAATCTTTCGCTCTAAAAAGAACTGGTTCGTCCGATGGCTCTTTTGTTCAGCTCGCAGGCAATCCGCTCGCGATCAGAAGATTTCGATCTTTTAAAGAACTGATTTTCTGATCAGCTCGGGAGCGGATTGTCTGCATAGATTCAAAAGATCAATGAACCAGTGTGAACAGTGGCAAGTAGATTTTATGTTTTATTCCTGCGGCTGGTGGATGGTTATGCATAGGGGAGCAGGCAGCCGGCGGCAGCTATTTTCTGGGAGTTCTATTGAAGTGTCGCACGCCGCTTTACGCTTGAGGTGTAAAACATTCATATGGCTCTCGCTTGCGGTGTCTGATCAACAAAATCAGCTTTAGCTTTTTGCTTGAAGTAAGGGGTGAGTTACCGCTCTTTGAAAAAGAGCGATAGATCACTCGCTCACTTTGAAGAGCCAGCTCTTTAGATCAGTTCGTGAGCGGATTGCCCACCTCTAGTTAACACCGTAATAACACCCTTTCAGGGCTAATGCCGATGTACACAACAAGTTTTCATTGCTGGAAACCAGCAATATTTTTCTGATTTTTGGTGTGCTTTATTTCCAGCAATCTGTCCAGCAAAAGAGAATATGCTGATCATTCAGCAATGCTCCATTGAATAAAAGCAAATATCTTACAATACCAATATAGTTCACTCCAGAATTTTCCATATAATTTCGAGAAGACGCATAGGGAACACCCCCTCTTGTGGTGAAAAAGGTAACAAAACTCAATGCACAGTGGTACAGAAACGCAATTTAGGCGGACATGAGCTTTTAGATGTGATTTTGTGGTTTTAAACATTAGTTTCTTCTAAGAAGTTGTATATGATACTTAGTCCTTTATTTGTGTGCAAATGAAAATTATGGTGGCCCTAAAATCACCGAAACAAAATAAACTAACTTTTATATTTGCAGAAATAATTGTACACATTTTTCGGCAAAGTTATAATTCAACTAATTTTAAGCAACCTCGTTAATTTTTTTTTAGCTATTAAGTTTACCGATTTAGAGCAATTTGATGTAACTGACCTAGGGTTCCAAAAACAACAGATTTTTTGCTTAATTTTTTCAATTCAAATGTTCAAATGTAATAACAAAGTGTTCTTCGGTTAACCTTAAGAACACAAAAATACTTTTGACGGGAAATCATTGTCGATATGTTGTATAGGTGAAGAGTTTTTATATTTCAATGAAACGTTCAATAAAAACATATTTTTAAGCTCTTCAGGTCATCCGAAGAACACTTTGTTATTAAATTTGAACTGAAAAAATAGAGCCAAAAATTGTTTTTTTGGGAACCCACTCTAAGCAAGTCACGTAAAATTGCTCTATTTCGGTTCATTTATTAGCTACAAAGGAGTTATTTTTGTTGCTCAAAGTTAGTTAATCTACAACTGTGCCGAAGAATTATATAGTTACTTCTGCAAATAAAAAAGTTATTTTTTAGGACCAGGATTTTAGGACCACCTTAATTTTCATTTGCACATAAATAAAGGACTAGCTATAAGAAACAACTTCTTAGAAAAAACTATGACACTAAAATCAAAAAATCTCATCGAAAACCTCATGTCCACCTAAATTGCCTTACTGTACCACTGTTCATTGTTGTTGCATTTCTGTGAGCGTGTGACTGATATTCTTACACACGAAACTGAAAATAGTCAATTTTAGACTTAGTTGACTCAATTTCAGACTTTCACAGAAAAAATGACAAATCATGTGAAAAAATTACTTATTGAAGATTGCGTACGTAATTCCGGACTAGAAACGATAAAAAGAGAAACCTGCGACGACGCGCTAGTGTAGGGTTACATCAACAATGTAGTTGAATCTTCTATATAATATGCTTGTATTTAACAACGAATGACCTGGTTGTACTAAGATTCGAGCCCGCAATCTCCCGCTCTGTACCAATCAAGAGGAAAATACATGGCTAGTTTGTGCGTGGTTAAACATTAAATGTCAAATACTTTAAACACCCATAACGAAGTAATCTTCTAAAACTAATGTTTTGAAATAAATTACTAGAACTTTCTTAACCTCAATAATGAACTTTGAGTAATTTATGCCAACAATATACCTGCATGCTTTTTCCTGCGTGCTTGAAGATTGCTGCATATACTTACACAGCTTCTTAAGGGATTTTATTAGCGCTCCAATAGAGCGGAGTAATTTTTTTTTTGACGTGGGACTACGTCTTTCTTCACTATACTAAGGTACATTCTGGGAAAACTGGAATGAACATGTAACGTTTTTGGTTGGCGGAATGGAAGATTTTAGATGCTTATAGCGCTCAAACAACTGTTCCGATTTTAATAGTTAATATACCGTTGGAAAGCTAAAACATACAAGATTTGTATAACATGATAGTTTTAGTTGCCATTTTCTCATTACTTCGTCAAAATTACGGGAAAGTTTGAAGGTCGAATATCCACATACATTTTTCATACGATTGGTATATTTCCTTAACGCAGACTTCAAAAACATAGACGAAATGATTTCACGCATTCAGTCATTGGCTAGCAATGCCAGCCAATTGGCATCCCATTCATCACCCAACGCAAGCGACGAAGAAAGAAAGCAGAGATGCTTCCACGTGATTGGTTCTTCCCCCACCACCCAAGTTCCCCACACTGAGTGACGCTATAAAAGGACATTCCGTGTTGAGAGAAGATCATTCCCTGGTCGACCGTCAAAGCGAACAGTTCGGCTTCCCTTCGATCTGATTCGAACCCCACCAGTGGTAATCTAATTCAGATATCGTTGTTGGAATACAGTCCGAAACTGGCCGTGATCGGCACTGGGGACCATTGGAAGCCGTTGGAAGGAACCATTGGAAGACTTGGAAGCCGTTTGGATGCTGCCGATAGTAATTTGTGTAGGTATAGTGTGTCGTATACCAAGTGTGTGTGTCTGAGTAGCGTTAGCGTGTGTGTGTGAGTAGCGTGTGTATGTGTGTGTGTGAGTAGTGTGTGTATGTGTGTGTGAGTAGTGTGTGTGTGAGTGGCGTGTGTATGTGTGTGTGATAGCGTGTGTATGTGTGTGTGAGTAGTGTGTGTGTGTGATATCGTGTGTATGTGTGTGTGTGAGTAGCGTGTGTATGTGTGTGTGTGAGTAGCGAGTGTATGTGTGTGTGTGAGTAGTGTGCGTGTGTGTAAGTAGCGTGTGTGTGTAAGTAGCGTGTGTGTGTGTAAGTAGCGTGTGTGTGTGTGTGTGTGTGTAAGTAGCGTGTGTGTGAGAGTAGCATGCGTGTGTGTGTGAGTAGCGTGCGTGTGTGTGTGTGTGTGAGTAGCGTGTGTGTATGTGTGTGTGTGAGTGTGTATGTGTGTGTGAGTAGCGTGTGTGTGTGAGTAGCGTGTGTGTGTGAGTAGCGCGTGTGTGTGAGTAGCGTATGTGTGCGTGTCTGTGTGTGTGTGTGTGTGTGAATGTGTGTATGTGTGTGAATGTTTGTATGTGTGTGAATGTGTGTGTGTGTGTGAATGTGTGTGTGTGACTAACGTGTGTGTATGTGTGAGCGGCGTGTGTGTGTATGTAAGCGGCGTGTGTATGTAAGTGGTGTGTGGGTGTGTGTATGTGTGTGTGTAAGTAGCGTGGGTGTGTCTGACGAGCGTGTGCTTGTGAGTAGTGTGTGTGTATATAGCGTGTGTGTGAAACGTGTATGTGTGTATAACATGTGTGTGCAAAAATGCATTCATCCGAGGTAAATTTATTTAGGATAGAATACTTTTGTAGGCAACAAGTTAATTATTTTTCCTATTAGTTTGAATGCTTTGGTTTATGACAGGTGTATGTGTTTTTTTTTTGTTCATGGATTGTTTTGTATGGTATTTGTACGTTTGGTGTGTGTTATATACTATGGCTATGGCAGAATTGAATCTTTACACCCCCAATAGTCCCACGTCAAGCCTACGTTTGTGCACTCAAGCACATACCCTTTAACTTTTTTCGACTAGTTTGAAACGTTTGTACCAGCAAATAATCGTCAGTGTTACGTATGTCTTAAGTATGTGGTTGTATCTCGACCATATTTACTTTTTGAAAGTCGTGTGGAACTTTTACTTGTAAATTCCTTGTTTCCCAATGGTGAACATATGTACACTGGGCTCGCTTTTTACGCGGGTTGTTTTTATGCGTTTTTTTAAACGGGATATTTTTACAATAGCGCGGATTATTTTCACTCGATTCGGAACGATATTTGTACGCGGTACCAAATAAGTTTAGTATAAATATATCGAATCTAATCTTTTGAATGCTGTACAACCAACCGCGTAAAAAGTATTTTAAAATTCTTGAAATAAAAAGAAAACATTGATGAAAAATCTAATAATCGTTAAAAATCTGTCCGCGTGGTATGTGGATGGCCCCTTAGTTATTGCCCCTTATCAGCAATCAGGAACTTAGTTATGAATCCGTATCAGCTTCACAGCGATTTGGCGCGTTAACACTAGCCAATGTTAACGTGTCCTTAAACGCAACTTTTGCATGATTCACATACCTGTCGAAGTTAACCCTTGCATGCCCGGTGCAATTTTTCATATTATCGAAAAATTCTTCTTACTCAGTCAAAACTCAATCAAATTTGCTCAAACAAGTTTGCAAACAACAAAAAAAAGTATTGAATTTACTTAAAGTAATCTTAGTTGAGGGTTAATTACGTTAAATTTGGAGAAGTGAGTAAAGTTTGATAAAAGCTTAACAGATGTAATTTTCAACAATGATCAGTCCATACCATTAAAGAAATACTGATGAATTTGCAGCAAACCACAAAAATTTTAATTTCAGAGCTAGTTTTTGAGCTTTTGCAACAAACCGAATTGAAATCGGTCTAACGATGATCAAATAAGAGCAAACTTAGCAACAAGCAGCTCGTGAGCCAAAATTAAAAAAAAAATAACCTGAAATATTGTTATTTTCGTTTCCAAACTAGCTGTTAATGATATTTTTCAGCACAGAAATCATCATTTATCTTTAGCATATTGAAAAAAAAGCACATTGCCAAAAGAATGTATGCATTTCAATGGTGATCAATTTCACCCCAATTTACCTCATTTACCTTATAGAATTATCGAATTTATTTCATGAAATTTCACCAATAACCATAGAGGATTACTGGAGCACAGACCAGTACTTGTTTTAAAATTATACTATCTCGGGAAAAATGTACATGAAGCTAGTTAATTGGAAATTGTTATAAAAATTGATCAATTTCACCCCGTTCCATGGTATCAATTTATTCGCTGATTTCCAACAAACATTTATTTGCGGTAACATTTTGAAAAAGAAGTTGTAGATTCGGCAAATAAGTGATCTGTCTATAATCGCATATCAGTCCCATATTGATTTTGATCGTTTTTGAGTCAAATATCAGATTACATCTATTTCTTGCTTTACTACCGATCAAGGAAACAAAAAAGTATGTTTTATTTGAAAAAAGTCAGAAAAAAAAGGTGAGATCAAATTGTCTCATTTTAAAAATAATCGCATATCAGTCCCACCAAATGTTTTTTCCTAAGTATGGCCATATCTTATTTACTTGAATCCATATACAGGTCGGACTCGATTATCCGGAGACTCGATTATCCGGAATTCGATTATCCGGAATTTTAGACTCGATTATCCGGCATTTAATTTTTTTAGTGTCCGTTTTCAATTTTTTTTCCGAAATTTTGCCTTTACCATCCCTTCTGGCATATTTATTACCGTTTGAGTCACTTCCGGCATGTTTGGGACATGTTCGAATTAAGTGAAAATAATCAATGTCCAATTTATTTTTTTTTGCTTCTCAAGATTTTCCTCTTTTTGCCTCAGAAATAACTTCTGGTTACGCCACTGCATCATACAAGTAAAGTAAAAAAAAGAAATATTTATTTTATGTTCGTTAATCGCGAAATTTCAGTATTTTTTGTGTGATTCGATTATCCGGAAAACTCGATTATCCGGAATGAAAATTTTTTTGATGTTCCGGATAATCGAGTCCGACCTGTAACAAATATTTGGTGCTGTTTTCCAAGCTTTTTCCAAGTTTCCAAGTTACAAGTTGTTTCAAATGAATTCCACACAAAGGTTAGTTTAAGGTAGACACTGAAACTGCAATTTTTTAGAAAGTTCGTTCCCGAAATGTTATTGGTTTCACCAATCAGAGGGATAATAGCCTTGAGCAATGCTGCTTTCTGTAAGGAGTTTATTTCCTGTGGATGATCTGCTCACTTCAAATGATCATTCAAGTTAAAATTGTCAGAGCTCAGAAGAAATCGTTATTAGTTGCTTACCTCTTTTCATCGCCGTCGTCTTCCGTCTAATCATGGAAACTTCCCTTTCTCAATACCACTTTTCCAATATGCCGAATGAACGGGCTAATGCGGAATCATTTTATTCAGCACGTATTGCGAAACACTGAAGAGGTAAAAAAGGAAATTATTCAGTAGCATATCCAAGACTTCAGCCTTATATTTTGCTTTTTCAACGACGACCTTAAAGTCAGGGTAAGTAATGGGTGGACGTGTCCGTCATTCTCTATGCAACATATTTAGAAGCTGTCTGCGGCCATAAACATTTGCCCATATTCAAAATACTTGAGAAAAATATGATTACCCCTACACCGAGCAGTTGAAAGTGAGACTGGTATGCGATTATTTTGCTACTCGATGGCTTAAATAATCGCATATCAGTCTCTTCCTTATTATTCATTGTAATTTTCACGAAAAAGGCAATTATTTGATGAAGAAAGAATGAAAAATAAGAATAACCCACCCCGAACAGGTGAAATATCCAAAACAAGGAAAATATCTTTAAACGTTATTTTCTAAACTCGAGTATAGGCAGTGATTTGCTGATAGGGTATAGGGGTATTTTGGCCAGCTTCAGGAAGTGATTGTATAATTTATTAAAGAAAACACGATTTTTTCAACGTAAATATTTGCTCTATCATACCATTATTAAGAGCTAAGTATCCATTTTGACATACGAGCAGAATCATTTCAAATCGCCTGGAAATACGCGAAAATTTAATCGACCATTTTTGATTTGAATGAAACTTTGCACACGTATTTGGCTTAGCAAACTGAGCATTTTTCACAGGTGCAGAGATTTTTTACACCCATGAGTTACATTCTAAAAGGGCGTATGCCTTTTGGCATAGGTTTTATTCGAAGCATTGTAGCCCAGAAACCGTTGGTTGTATAGAAAAACTGTCTGAGAATGAGTTGTAGGGAATTGAAAATGCACCATAAAAAAAATATACACTGTACAAAAAAAAATTTTTTTTAATAAAAAAATTAAAAATTAACATTAAATTTCAATTTAAAAAAAAAGTTGAATTTTTTTCTTATTTATTTTAAAAGAAACTTGACGTTAATACGCAACTTTTAAAAAAAAGTCCAGGATGGAGAAATGAAAAAATTATTTTTATATGGTAGACTAATTTTTTTATGAAAATTCTAATTTAAACATTTTTCAAAATATTTGTATTCTGATGCTTTTAAAAGATGCAGAGAGTCATTTTAAATCAAAAAGCTCTTGGTAGTTAACATTATAAAGGCATTGGTTTTCGAGTTATTTCTAATTTAAGCTCGAAAAATTATAATTATTTGGAAAAATACACGTTTTTCTTAATTTGTCCATGGTTCTCCAGCAAAAACCATACGTTCATTGGAATGCTTGATCAAAAATATACAATTCATTCTTCGACAACAAAACGATTGGGCGAACGGTTCTCAAGAAAAGAGTTAAATGTTTTAAGTGATATAAATATATATAAGAATCAAATATTTATTTTCGAGTTTTATTATCTTAAGAACATATTTTTTCATGACATAGATACTTTACAGAACTAGTTTCACCTTATATTTTATATACATCATAAGTAAATGATTCATTTGTTGTTTTGCTTTCGTCTCGATTAGACGCAAATTGTTCATCTCCGTTTGAGTTTGCAAAATAACAATACACGAGTTATCGTACGGGTGTTTTTTTGTCGATTAGTTCTTGTGCTGCGCGATAACAATAGCCGGTAGTTTATCGGCAGAAACATCTTCTGCACACTGGTAGGGGCAGGCTACCCCGCCAGTGATCCGATACGCAGCTGATATATCAGCAAGAATAATTCTCCCGCACCGCTGTTACCCCGCTAGCAGCACGGACCACCATACGATCGAGCGAGTGGAAGTCAACTACAAGTGGCATCTACAAGGTCGCGTGTAGGATACGGCCACTGTGTCACAACACGAAGCTGGATCGTCATTGTTTGTTCTGCGGAGACGCTCGATTAATCCTACTATCAGCCGTGAGGTCGTGACTTAGACGTTCGGTGAAGTATTCACTTTAGAATTTTTATCATTATTATTAATAGTATTATTATTATTGTTATTATTATAATTATTATTACTATTATTATTATTATTATTATTATTATTATTATTATTATTATTATTATTATTATTATTATTATTATTATTATTATTATTATTATTATTATTATTATTATTATTATTATTATTATTATTATTATTATTATTATTATTATTATTATTATTATTATTATTATTATTATTATTATTATTATTATTATTATTATTATTATTATTATTATTATTATTATTATTATTATTATTATTATTATTATTATTATTATTATTATTATTATTATTATTATTATTATTATTATTATTATTATTATTATTATTATTATTATTATTATTATTATTATTATTATTATTATTATTATTATTATTATTATTATTATTATTATTATTATTATTATTATTATTATTATTATTATTATTATTATTATTATTATTATTATTATTATTATTATTATTATTATTATTATTATTATTATTATTATTATTATTATTATTATTATTATTATTATTATTATTATTATTATTATTATTATTATTATTATTATTATTATTATTATTATTATTATTATTATTATTATTATTATTATTATTATTATTATTATTATTATTATTATTATTATTATTATTATTATTATTATTATTATTATTATTATTATTATTATTATTATTATTATTATTATTATTATTATTATTATTATTATTATTATTATTATTATTATTATTATTATTATTATTATTATTATTATTATTATTATTATTATTATTATTATTATTATTATTATTATTATTATTATTATTATTATTATTATTATTATTATTATTATTATTATTATTATTATTATTATTATTATTATTATTATTATTATTATTATTATTATTATTATTATTATTATTATTATTATTATTATTATTATTATTATTATTATTATTATTATTATTATTATTATTATTATTATTATTATTATTATTATTATTATTATTATTATTATTATTATTATTATTATTATTATTATTATTATTATTATTATTATTATTATTATTATTATTATTATTATTATTATTATTATTATTATTATTATTATTATTATTATTATTATTATTATTATTATTATTATTATTATTATTATTATTATTATTATTATTATTATTATTATTATTATTATTATTATTATTATTATTATTATTATTATTATTATTATTATTATTATTATTATTATTATTATTATTATTATTATTATTATTATTATTATTATTATTATTATTATTATTATTATTATTATTATTATTATTATTATTATTATTATTATTATTATTATTATTATTATTATTATTATTATTATTATTATTATTATTATTATTATTATTATTATTATTATTATTATTATTATTATTATTATTATTATTATTATTATTATTATTACTATTGTTATTAGTATTAGTATTACTGCCTTTTTTTTATTTTGATCCATTGTAGTTTGAGAAATTGTTTTTAAAATTTAATAGCAACTACTTGACCCCCCCACATTCGAATATTTATCGTTTGTGTGCGGTAGAGCGTAACGCTACCGCAAAATGGACGACATGCAGGTGCAACTATTCCTGGATGTGGAAACAACTGGGGAAGAGATTGAGATCTCTCCCATCAATTCCCCTCTACCTTCCCCGCTACCTAGCCCCGTACCAAGGGTACCGGCAACACGGGTGAAAGCTTACCCAGATGCTTCGAAAGGTCCGTTCGTAGTTTACTTCAGGCCCATAAAGAAGCCTCTAAATATAATTCAAATCGGCAAGGACCTGGCAAAACAGTTTTCGGACGTAACCGAAATTACAAAGGTTAGACCGAACAAACTGCGAGTTGTTGTGAGTAGCTTGAAGCAAGCAAACGCAATTGCTAGCTACGAGATCTTCACGAGAGAGTACCGCGTGTACATCCCTGCCAAGGACGTGGAGATCGACGGTGTGGTTACCGAAGGAAGCCTCACGGTCGATGACATTTTGCGTCACGGGGTTGGCTGCTTCAAGAACCCCCTGATTCAAGATGTAAAGATACTGGATGTCAAGCAATTGCATTCAGTATCCATCGAAGAAGGGAAGAAGAAATTCTTCCCTTCGGATTCCTTCCGTGTAACATTCGCCGGATCCGCACTGCCGAACTACATCTCTTTGGACAGGGTTCGTCTGCCTGTACGCCTGTTCGTACCGCGGGTCATGCATTGCCAAAACTGCAAGCAGTTAGGTCATACAGCCACCTACTGCTGCAACAAGGCACGCTGCAGCAAGTGCGGAGGCAATCATGCTGAGACCGCTTGCAGTGAGGATACTGAAAAGTGTCTTTACTGCGAGGGAACTCGGCATGACCTTTCGGCGTGTCCCGCGTACAAACAGCGCGAGGAAAAAATAAAGCGTTCCCTCAAGGAACGATCAAAGCGCTCTTTCGCAGAAACGCTGAAGAGTGCTGAGCCACCCTCGACAGGAAACATCTTTTCCTTTTTGCCAACCGATGAGGGTACATCTGACGATCCCCTCGAAGGGTGTTCTTATGCCATGCCAGAAGGATCTAGGAAGAGGAGAATGATCAACTCTCCTAATCTTTCTCGCAAAGGTCGCAAGATAACCCCTAGCGGAATGACCAATAAGCCAACACAAAAAGGAAGCGGTGAAGAAAAACCGAAGCAAGTACCTCCCGGTTTTAATTTTAAATCAAACCAGGAGTACCCACCGCTTCCTGGGGCACCAAAAACCCCTCGTGCACCCATTTCTCGATCAGAAGATAAAAAAGAAACAGGGTTCATAAAGTTTTCTGATATTGTGGACTGGATATTTAAAACATTCAACATACCAGATCCCCAACAAAATATTCTTCTTGCCCTTCTTCCTACAGTGAAAACCTTTTTGATGCAACTAGCAGCAACTTGGCCCCTCATTTCAGCTATCATATCTTTCGATGACTAATACGGCGAAAGAGGTTAGGAATTTTATCACTGTATTACAGTGGAATTGCAGAAGTATCATCCCCAAATTCGATCTATTTTCTCATTTAATAAATACATACAATTGTGACGCATTTGCGCTCTGTGAAACCTTTCTCAATTCAAACAATCAACTCAATTTCCACGATTTTAACATTATTCGTCGAGATCGAGACTCACACGGTGGAGGGGTACTTTTAGGGATTAAAAAGTGCTATTCCTTCTTCCGAATCAACCTCTCCTCGATCTCGAATATTGAAGTCGTTGCCATTCAAACGAATATGAATGGAAAAGACCTATGCCTTGTTTCGTTATATATGCCTCCATCCGCGCGGATTGAACAGAAGCATCTCACTGATATAGCAGAGTTGCTTCCCGTGCCTTTTTTGATATTGGGAGATTTTAATTCTCACTGTTCGCTATGGGGGTCGCTGTACGACGACAACCGATCTTCTTTAATCTGTAACTTGATCGACGACTTCAATATGACAGTTTTGAATACTGGGGAAGCGACACGTGTACCTAATCCTCCAGCACGTGAAAGCGTGCTTGACCTATCCCTTTGCTCGACATCACTAGCGTTAGATTGCCGGTGGAAAGTAATCAACGATCCCCACGGTAGTGATCATCTTCCAATCGTTATATCAATTGCTAATGGTTCAACTCCCCCGAACCCAATCAATATTTCCTACGACCTTACACGTAATATTGATTGGAAGTGTTATGAGTCTATTATAGCGCAATCTATCGAGACTCACGAGGAACTTCCTCCGGAGGAAGAATACGCGTTCTTAGCTGGCTTGATAATCGACGCCGCGACTCAAGCTCAGACGAAACCGATACCCGGGGTAACGATTAGACAGCGCCCTCCCAACAAATGGTGGGACAAAGAGTGCTCTGAGCTGTACGCGCGAAGGTCCGCGGCGTATAAGGACTACCGGGAGTACGGCACTGTCAACCTGCTTTGAAAGTACGAGGCACTGGGCAGGCAGATGAAGAGCTTAGTAAAGGCGAAAAAACGCGGGTACTGGCGGCGGTTCGTAAACGCGTTGTCCAGGGAAACAGCGATGAGCACTCTTTGGGATACCGCCAGGCGCATGCGGAACCGTGACGTTTCGAATGAAAGCGAGGAGTATTCAGATCGCTGGATACTCGATTTTGCCAAAAAGGTCTGTCCAGACTCTGTACCGGAACAGAAAACCTTTCGCGACGCGTTATTAGTAACTACGGAAGAGCCTCCATTTTCGATGTTGGAATTTTCAATGGCTCTCCTGTCGTGCAACAATAAGGCTCCAGGGTTAGATAGAATAAAATTCAACCTGTTGAAGAATCTACCCGACTCTGCAAAAAGACGCTTGTTGAATTTGTTCAACAAGTTTCTTGAGCTAAATATTGTTCCGCATGACTGGAGGGAGGTAAAAGTCATTGCTATTCGGAAACCCGGGAAACCTGCCTCTGATCACAATTCATATAGGCCGATTGCGATGCTCTCTTGCCTCCGGAAATTAATGGAGAAAATGATCCTCTTACGGTTAGACAAATGGGTCGAAACAAACGGGTTACTTTCAGATACTCAATTTGGCTTTCGCCGGGGCAAAGGGACGAACGATTGCCTAGCGTTGCTTTCTACTGAAATTCAACTAGCCTTTGCTCGAAAAGAGCAAATGGCTTCTGCGTTCATGGATTTAAGGGGGCTTTTGACTCTGTCTCTGTAGAAGTTTTAAGCGCGAAACTCCATTCGCAGGGACTTTCACCAAATTTGAATAACTTTTTGCTCAATTTGTTGTCAGAAAAGCATATGTATTTCTCACATGGCGATTCGACAACTTCCCGAATTAGTTACATGGGCCTCCCCCAGGGCTCATGTTTAAGTCCTCTCTTATATAATTTTTACGTCAATGACATCAATGAATGTCTTGCAAATTCATGCACGCTAAGGCAACTTGCAGACGATAGCGTTGTATCCATTACTGGTGGCAAGGCTAGCGATATGCAAGGACCATTGCAAGATACCTTAGACAATTTGTCTGAATGGGCTCTTAAGCTGGGTATCGAATTCTCTCCGGAGAAAACTGAGCTGGTCGTTTTTTCTAGGAAGCATAACCCAGCTCAGCTGCAGCTCCTACTAACGGGTAAAACGATCTCTCAGGTTTTAGTCGCTAAATATCTCGGGGTCTGGTTCGACTCCAAATGCACCTGGGCTTGTCATATTAGGTATCTGATACAAAATTGCCAACAGAGGATTAATTTTCTTCGTACGATTACCGGAACTTGGTGGGGTGCTCACCCAGGAGACCTTCTAAGGTTATACCAAACAACGATATTGTCAGTTCTTGAGTACGGCTGTTTCTGCTTTCGCTCCGCCGCGAACACGCACATTATAAAATTAGAGAGAATACAATATCGTTGTTTGCGTATTGCCTTGGGTTGCATGCAGTCGACCCATACGATGAGTCTTGAAGTGTTAGCGGGTATTCTTCCGTTGAAACATCGTTTTTGGAATCTCTTACCGGTTGCTAATTCGATGCACAGTTATGAACCCATTAGTAATTAAAAATTTCGAGAGGTTGGTCGACCTTCAATCTCAATCCAGATTTATGACTTTATATTTTGACTATATGGCTCAAGATATTAATCCTTCTTCATACGATTCCTCCAATGTCGCACTTTTAGCTACTTCTAATAATGCTATATTCTTCGACACCACCATGAAACAAGACATTTCTGGTATCCCGGATCAATTGCGACCCCAAGATCCCTAAGATTTTTTCCAATAAGTTTAAACATGTTAGTTATGATAAAACGTTTTTCACTGACGGATCTAATCTAGATGAGTCCACTGGCTTCGGTGTTTTCCACGAAAATTTTACCGCCTCCTACAAACTCGATGCTCCTGCTTCCGTGTACGTCGCAGAACTTGCTGCTATTCAGTACTCTCTTGGAATCATCGAAACCCTACCCATAGACCACTACTTCATCTTCACAGATAGTCTCAGTGCCATTGAGGCTCTGCGATCAATGAAGCCTGTGAAGCACACCCCGTATTTCCTGGGGAAAATACGGCGGTTTTTAAGTGCTTTAACAGATAAAAATTACCGGGTTACCTTAGCGTGGGTCCCTTCTCATTGCTCGATTCCGGGTAACGAAAAGGCTGACTCTTTAGCTAAGGTGGGTGCTATTGACGGCGATATTTATGAAAGACCAATTGCTTATGATGAATTTTATAGCATTTTGCGTCAGAGAACACTCAACAGTTGGCAATCATCATGGAACTCAGATGAACTGGGACGGTGGCTACATTCCATTTTTCCTAAGGTATCGACGAAAGCATGGTTCAAGGGGTTGGATGTAGGTCGGGACTTCATTCGCGTGATGTCCAGACTTATGTCCAATCACTATACGTTAAACACGCATCTCTTTCGTATAGGGCTTGTAGACAGTAATCACTGCGTTTGTGGCGATGGCTACCATGACATCGAGCATGTTGTTTGGTCGTGTACCGAATACTGTGGTGTTAGGTCTGAGCTCATAGATTCCCTTCGGGCCCGAGGAAAACAACCGAACGTACCCGTTAGAGACATTCTGGGAAGCGGTGATCTCCAGTACATGATACAGCTATACGTGTTCATAAAACACGCTGGTATTAAAATATGAAACTCTTCTATCTATTTGTTAGATTACCATTCCCGCTACACGCTGAAAGAAGATGATACACTAAGCTGGAGACACTCAAACGAAGACTCGGCATCTTTATGTTCACACCTCAGTCCAAACTGCTCAAAAAGAACATCACTGCTTAGCCATGTACAAATAAATAAATCGTATAACTCAATATAGTTAAAATCAAAATTGTAACTCCCCTCTTCTCACCTTAAATCCCCACTAGCTCGTATAAAGAAAAGGCCTCCCTCTTTTCCCTGCTAATTTAGAATTTAAAAAAAATGTACTTGGCTCAGTTAAACATAAATTGTATCGTGCCGTGTCAAATAAACTATTTAAAAAAAAATAAGTAAATGATTCGTCATCTTTTGAGAACAGCTTCGTTTGTATCTTATTTTCTGAAATCGAAACAAAAGAGTAATGCTTTTGCGTGGCAGTTATTATTATAGATTTTTTGAAAATATTGCTCCATTCTGTTACTCCTTGTTCATATTCTTCATATTATACCCAACTAAATGACATTTTTGATGAATTTTTATTACTTTTCTGATTAGACCAATCATACAATTCTTTTGCGCTTGTAATGGGATGTTCATGTTCTTTAGTTAAACTTGCATTTCCTGCCATTCGTTTTAATACGCCACCAATTGCATCGCATGGGCCTTTAATATGAGAAGTCGCAAAAAAATGCCACTCTGCATCGACGTTATATTTTGTTTTGAACTTGCAAAGTTTTTTCTATTTTTATATTGTGAGGCAGCTCCATCAGACATTAATATCGCTTTTTTCAACTCTATTGTTGTTTTCAAAAAACTCATTAATTTGGCAATGAACACCTGAACCGCAACAGTATCATGATGGAGTACTTCCGATATTATGATGAAGCTGGAATTCTTAAGTGTTCCAGATTCTGAATAGTAAACAACGAAGGGATGAATGGTGGCTTGACTATCATTCAAATAACTAAACGAATCACAAATTGATAAAGACGTGTTAAAATGAGCTTGACTGTTCAATGTTTTTAATTTTGCAATAACGTTTTCGTTTAATTTGCGTAAGCTTGATGAGCACCGATGACCAGGAAAGGGTTTACAGCATTTGGGCTTGGTGTATTCCATTTTCACTTTATTCATCTTCACAAAATGCAAACTGTTACTAACACATCTGGAGTAGTGCAATCGTATTTATATACGAAAACAGATATTATAAGTAACCCAGTAGTTATTGGTTGCGTACTTTAAAAACAGTTAGTATTAGTAAACAAGTAGGTAGTGTTGCACGACAAACATATTTTTTATAAAACATTCGGCAAGGGGGAACGTGTAGGTAGGCTAAGTTTTAGCGCTTGAGTTATTTATCCAATCGTTTTGTTGTCAAATAATGAATTGTATATTTTTGATCAAGCCTTCCAATGAACGTAAGGTTTTTGCTGGAGAACCATGGACAAATTAAGAAAAACGTGTATTTTCCGAAATATAATTAATTTATCGAGCTTAAATTTAAAATAACTCGAAAACCAATGCATTTAGAATGTTTACTTCCAAGAGCTTTTTGATTCAAAATGACTCTCTGCATCTTTGAAAATCATCAGAATACAAATATTTTGAAAAATGTTTGAATTAGAATTTTTATAAAAAAATTAATCTACCATAAAAAAAATTATTTTTCATTTCTCCATCCTGGACTTTTTTTTTAAAAGTTGCGTATTAACGTCAAGTTTCTTTAAAAAAAAATAAGAAAAAAATTCAACTCTTTTTTCTTAAATTGAAATTTAATGTTTATTTTTAATTTATTTTGGTCAAAAAAAAATTATTTTGTACAGTGTATATTTTTTTTATGGTGCATGTTCGTGACAATTCGATCGAATCGGCACCACTGCAGTAACGAGCATAAAATCGATCATCGCTATTATCGTTTCGTCAGTTTCGAATAGTTCCGAGTATTATATTGTATCGAGTGCACACACATACATTGCTGCAGCATCAGTACCGAAGAATAAAACACATATGTAAATACACTTGACTCTTTGCTATACATAAGAAATGTACATATAAGCCATTAGATTTTAGCGCGAGTTCAGTTCTCGTTAGACAGTAGAATAAATTACATCGTTGAGAAGCAAGTTAAGCAGTAAAGGTTTATTCCGAAAGAATAGTCCCGCGGAAATCGGTTACCGGTGAACTTTTTTCTTTGGCTCCGCTGTATAAGGAGCCGGACAGTGTCGAGTCTCGCACATCAACCGGTCCTTCGAGCCGGATTCGACCGATTGAAGCGAGCTAGGAGAAGCAGTTTTGATCAAAAGCGACAAAGGTAGGCGATCGTCTATTGAGCTTGAGCAGCGCATGATAGTTAAATAAAATCGAGTGCCATTGTGCGAACGCCGATAGAGATTCTACTGTATCGCATTCAACCGCGTGGTCGTGAGCACAAAGGAATTCGCAATGGCCGCCGCTGAGAAAAAAGCCGCCATTCTGTCGTTACGGAGGACGCTGAATGCAATTCATCAGCGTGCCTCAAAACTTTTGATTTTTGTGAGCTCGTTTAAAGATGAAGATACGTTGATTCTCGAAACTCGTGGGCAAGTTTTAGAAGAGATGCGAATGACCTTTTTTGAGACCGAAAGCAGGCTGTACGGGATGGTAAAGGATGATGAAGTGTCGTCTATTGAGATGGGGGGTGAAGAATTTTACGATTTGTTGAGCATAATTAAGTACCAAATTACGAAACGCTTAAAGCCCCTACCCGTTGCCCCTGAAGCTAGACCCTCTCTTGATGCAAGTTTCGCCCAAAAACCGTATCCCGATTTTTGCATAAAACTACCGGATATTTCGTTGCCGCGATTTAGTGGCCATTACGAACAGTGGTTGTATTTTCGCAGTCAGTTCAATCTCCTTGTCCGTCGTAATGACTCGTTAAACGATCAACAGCGGTTGCATTATTTGCGGCATGTTTGTCTGGGGAAGCTGCTACTATTGAGACGCCCGAAGAATCGTTCGCATCTTTGTGGATGGCATTGGAGGCACGTTACGAAAATCGTCGCTGGGTAGTTGACCGCCATCTTGCAGAAATTTTTCTGCTCAAGCCACTCCAATTTGAATCATCTACCGGGTTACGAGAGTTGGTTAATATTGTGCAGAAAAATCTCAGAGCGTTGTCGTCGTTAAAATTGCCTCTCGATACTCTTTCCGAGTCTATGATAGTACATGTCGTTGCGTCTCGGCTTGACAAGCAGACACAAGGATTTCGAATCGCATGTGGTAGGTACCAACCTTGTAAAATGGCAAGAAATGGTCGACTTTTTACAAAACCGTTGCCGAATTTTGGAAAATTTAGAGCAGGATCACAAGGTAGCGTCTCGCAGTAATAGTAATAGTATCAAACCATCTGGAGGTAAATGGAAGCCGAATGTATTGGTGAGCTCCAATCGAGATTATGATAATAAAGGAAAATTTTCGTGTTTTAATTGTTCGGGTGGGCATTATATCAACGAATGTCGCAATTTTTTGTCGAAATCCCCAACCCAGCGGTTTCAGCGTGTGAAGGAGCTTAAGCTGTGTGTTAATTGCTTTGGCAATCGGCACGTGGTCGTAGATTGCAAAAGTGGCTCGTGCAAAGAATGTGGTCTGCGCCATAACACTCTGCTACATTTCGATTCGAAACCAGCAGACGCGAGTTCAGAAGTGAAATCAAATTCCGAAGCAAATAAAGTAGCTGGAGCAGATTCTGCCCGTGTCGAGCTGTGTACTATGACTCAACCAGTCGTATTGGGTGAAAAAATAAACCCCGTCTCGATGGATTCGCCCGGACCAGAGGCTTTTTGTTTTCCGAGCGAAGGGTTATTCAATGCAGAGTCGAAGAAAGTCCAATTGATCTCGGCTAATGATCAAGCCTTGTTACATACTGCGCTGGTACTTGTGCGCAGTGCCAGTGGCGAATTGCAAGAATGCCGAGCGGTCCTTGACTCTTGTGCAATGTCGACGTTTATGACAGCTGCGTGCGCGAAGAGATTACGGCTGAAGACCTTTTCGTCAGATGTGTCCGTTGTCGGATTTGGCGGAGCACGAAAAAAGATCACGGAATCGGTTGTAGCTCACGTCAGTTCGAAGTCGTCCTACTTTGAAGCGTCGGCTGAGTTTTTAGTTACCCCAAGAATTACGAACAAGTTACCCTTGCATTCGTTCAGCATTGCAAATTGGAATATTCCCGATTGGATCGACCTTGCAGATCCGCAGTTCAATAAAACGGCAAAAATCGATATTCTCTTTGGAATCGTTGAATGGGACAAGATGATGTTAAGCAAGAGCTATATTCTGTCGAAAGAACTTCCCACTTTTCGACAAACAGTTTTGGGTTGCCGGTGGTCATGTAAAGGAACGAGATCGTTACCCGAAGGTTCAAGCGCTTGCGGTGACGAACGAAGAGCTGGATAGTCAAATCTCGAAATTTTGGTGTATCGAAAATTATGGTTCCGAAAGTCAATGGTCAGTTGAAGAGCAAGCCGCTGAAGATCATTTTGTATCGACTCATAGCCGTGATCCTTCTGGCCGATATATCATAGCACTACCATTCAAAGACGAAGAAAGGGCGTTGGGAGATTCTAGTCATATGGCCCATCGCAGATTTCGTCTGCTGGAGGCAAGACTTGCCAAGGATGCCAAACTTAATGCCGATTATAAGCAGTTCATGCAAGAGTTTATCGATCTAGGGCATATGGAAAAGGTTGGTGTATTTAATCCCGTAGAGCCGCAATCGCAGTTGAAATATTTCATGCCACATCATGCAATCAAACGACCCGATAGCAGTACAACAAAGTTGAGGGTGGTGTTTGTTGCCTCGGTCAGAACTAGCAATGGAACATCGCTGAACGATCAATTAATGGTGGGACCAACATTGCAACCTCGGCTTATCGACATTTTGCTTCGCTTTCGAACTTATAAAGTCGCAATTACATCGGATGTTTCGAAAATGTTTCGACAAATTCTTGTACGAAAGGAAGATCGTCGGTTCCAGCAAATTTTGTGGAGATCCAGTCCCGAGGAGGAAATCGGTGTTTATCAGCTAACAACAGTCACGTATGGTACGGCAAGCGCGCCGTTTCTAGCAGTTCGAACGTTAATGCAGATTTGTGAAGATGAAGCAGAACAGTATCCACTCGCAGCAGAACTTGGTAAAAAGGCAGTTTACGTCGATGATGCTCTTTTTGGCGCTGATACGATTCAAGAGGCACTCGAGATAAAAAGACAGCTTGTGGGTATGCTCGGAAAGGCAGGCTTCGAGATACACAAATGGTGTTCGAATTACAAAGAAGTGTTGGCTGATTTGCCAGCGAAAAGCTTGGAGCAAAAGGTGTTCTTGAACGAAGATGGGCGAACCAAAACTCTCGGGTTGAGTTGGCAACCAAGTGACGATGTATTTAGTTTCGAAGTAACGTCGATCGCTTTTCATGAAGGTGTTAATACTAAGCGAACAATCTTGTCGGATATATCTAAATTATTTGACCCTATTGGGCTAGCAGGACCAGTAATAATGACGGGCAAACTTATTATGCAAAGGCTATGGCAAACGAAACAGAATTGGGACGATGCACTAGAGCCAGCTTTGGAGAATCTGTGGAACGAGTATCGACGACAGTTGCTGGCTATGAAAACGATTCGAATTAGTCGCTGTGTGCTTCCCTTTACAAAAACAGTATTTGTTGAACTTGCTGGGTTCTGCGATGCTTCTCAAAGGGGTTATGGCGCTTGCGTGTACTTAAGGTCTCGAAATTCGCAAGGTCGAGTCTCGATACAATTGTTGTGGTCTAAATCTCGCGTCGCACCTCTCAAGGCAAATCGAACCACGATTCCGCGCTTAGAGCTATGTGGAGCCCATTTGCTCGCTCAGTTAGTAGATAATGTTAGACGATCACTACCAATCACCATAAATCGAGTTCGGCTTTGGTCGGATTCCACTATTGTGCTCAGCTGGATTAACACTTGCCCCAGTAAGCTGGATGTATATGTATCGAATCGAGTTGCCAAAATTCAGCAGCTGGGGGACCCCAGTATTTGGTCTCATGTCGACACACAACAGAATCCGGCAGATTTAGTCTCACGTGGAATCATGCCTGAGGAACTCGAGGCATCCGAACTTTGGTGGTGTGGACCATCATTCCTTAGAAAGAGTGACGTCGTCTGGCCGAAGGAAGTGCAGATAGATTCTTCAGATGAGCTTCCAGAACTGATCGAGATTATAGCCATGCCGGTGGTGGATGAGAGGCTGTCATTGTTCGACAACTGCTGCAAGTACAACATCATGCTTCGAGTCGTCGCGCGTATCAAGCGCATGTTCCAGAACCGCAAACGCACCGCAGAAAATCGGCAGCATGGTGAATTCACTGCTGAGGAAATGCGATCGGCCAAGCTCATTGTCATTCGTCTCGTCCAGGAGGAGAGCTTTCCGGAAGTATTCGCCCAATTACGAAAGCAGGTAAAGTCGAAGAACCATTCGCTAATGCCGCTTTCTACCTTTGTAGACAACCATGGAGTGCTCAGAGTCGGTGGACGCTTATCAAAGTCTGCTTGCTCATACGATACGAAGCACCAAATGATCTTACCGAAGAGCCATCCTGTTACATATGCGATTGTCCGGTCAATGCATGAGTCCAATATGCACGCCGGTATCCAAATTACGCTTGCTGCAACACGAAGCGAGTATTGGATCATAAGAGGGAGAAGCGTGGTGAAGAAAGTTGTGAAGAATTGCGTCGATTGCTTCAAGAGCAACCCTCGTCCCGTTCAACAGTACATGGGGGACTTGCCAACCAGCCGGGTTGAAGTCAAGTATCCGATTTACCAAATCGGAATCGATCTTTGTGGACCAGTATACGTGAAGCAGCGTAATAAACGATCGACCGTTGAACATAAAGGTTGGATTGCGCTGTATATATGTCTGGCAACCAAAGCAATCCACCTCGAACTAGTTAGCGAATTATCGACTGCCGCATTTTTGGCATCGTTCGATCGTTTTGTTAGTCGACGAGGCAGACCTATCACCTTTCGGACCGACAACGGCACAAACTTTGTCGGTGCTGTCAATTTGTTAAGCGAATGGGAGAAGTTCTTCAACAGTACCGACAACCAAGACGGAATTACACGAGCGTTCGGGAACAGTATCGAGTGGCGTTTTAACCCCCCTGATGCACCACACTTCGGTGGCATATGGGAGTCCAATATTCGCCAAACCAACGTGCTTTTAGTAAAGTTTACGGCAGGAGCAGCCCTTAGTTTCGAGGAACTGTCAACGGTATTGTGTCGTATCGAAGCAATCTTGAACTCTAGACCAATCACGCCGCTTTCGGATGATCCAGAGGATTTGGAAGCGTTAACCCCAGGTCACTTTTTGATCTTCAGACCATTGAACGCCATCGCACGTCCTGACGTCACCGATCAACCCAAGCACCCGAGACAGCGAAACGAACACATTACTGCGATTATTCCACATTTCTGGAATCGTTGGCAATCGGAGTATCTTTCCTTGTTACAAGTGCGGTATAAGTGGCATAAGAAGGTGGAAGTCGCAGAAGGACAGCTTGTGCTCATCAAAAAGGACAACATGGCGGTCCAAAAATGGTTACTTGGACGTATCGTCGAAGTCTCTCCGGGTAGCGGGAACGTAGTACGAGTCGTCGATGTAAGAACGCAGCATGGGATTTTAAGAAGACCAGTTTCGAAGTTGTGTTTTCTACCTATTGATCCAGAGCAGAGTTTCGGAAGGAACACCTTTCAACGGCGGGAGGATGTTCGTGACAATTCGATCGAATCGGCACCACTGCAGTAACGAGCATAAAATCGATCATCGCTATTATCGTTTCGTCAGTTTCGAAAAGTTCCGAGTATTATATTGTATCGAGTGCAGACACATACATTGCTGCAGCATCAGTACCGAAGAATAAAACACATATGTAAATACACTTGACTCTTTGCTATACATAAGAAATGTATATATAAGCCATTAGATTTTAGCGCGAGTTCAGTTCTCGTTAGACAGTAGAATAAATTACATCGTTGAGAAGCAAGTTAAGCAGTAAAGGTTTATTCCGAAAGAATAGTCTCGCGGAAATCGGTTACCGGTGAACTTTTTTCTTTGGCTCCGCTGTATAAGGAGCCGGACAGTGTCGAGTCTCGCACAGTGCATTTTCAATACCCTACAACTCATTCTCAGACAGTTTTTCTATACAACCAACGGTTTCTGGGCTAGAATGCTTCGAATAAAACCTATGCCAAAAGGCATACGCCCTTTTAGAATGTAACTCATGGGTGTAAAAAATCGCTCCATCTGTGGAAAATGCTCAGTTTGCTAAGCCAAATACGTGTGCAAAGTTTCATTCAAATCAAAAATGGTCGATATTCGACCATCGGTGATTTGGCGCGATCTTGCTCATACATCATTCAATAATACAATTCATTGAAAAATATCCTAGAAATATCAAAACATCTACGACATACCAAAAACTTATTATGGACCACCAGGTCTATAATTTGGCCCACTTTTATATTTAGAGCCGTGTGTGGAAATTCTTCAGATTTATTATATTTTAGATCATTATAGATCTTTTTAGAGCAGAAATAGTGGATTTGAGGAGGACATCTTTCTGCCATGAATTTTTCGCAATTTTGAGCATTTTGAAAATTAAAAAATCGGATTTATCGCGGTTTTATAGGCATTCTCATTCAATTTCATATCGTTAAATGTAATAAATTGAGAAATATTTAGCTGTGAATAGCTACAAGCAGCTTTTTCGCTCAGCAAGCAACGGCCGAATGGTAAACGAAGAGCTCAAAACTTGGCATGGTCAAAATACGTTCGCTTCGGTTTTAGGGACAAACATATTTCGGCTGTGCCTTAAATACTGTTTTAACTTTTTCCAACTTGTTAGAGCAGGGCCTTACGAGCTGGGGGGGCCGGGGCAGAAATGTCGAGTCGAGTTTGAAATTTGGCACTAATGAACAGAAGGTCGAGTTTAGAATGTGGCACCGGTTTCATTTTTTAGGTACTTTTTGTAGTTTTTATGAAAAAAAAAAGATTTTTTAAAAGTGAGCTTTTTCGATAATTAATTTTAAATTTTGATATTAACTTTTTTTCATTAAAAAAATATTTTTTTCATAGTGTATATGTTTTTGGAGAGACAAAATAACTTTGCCGTAGACGTCAAACCGATCAAACAAACCGTTTCGACCCTAAAATTTTTGTAATCATCAATACCTTCCCAAAATAGTATTATTAAAATTAACAAATAGCACAACATGGCATCTTTTGTCTATAGAAACATCTATGCAAAGTATCAGTCAAATCAAAAATGGTCGATTAAATTGGTTACCCATTTTTTGTGGAATTGCTCAGTTCCCATAAGCGAACCATTAGCCCTCCAGCTACCGAACCTCTACCTTCTCGTTGGTGCCAACCGGGATGTGAGTAACTAGTAAGAAGGTCGGATGACTAACCCCGGTGGGACTACTGGTCGCATGCCGACAGGGGAAGCGGGCTTCCTTCCTCGGAAGGAAGTTGCCTGGACGCCAACACAAGCACCCTAAGTAACGCACCCACAAGCGCTATGTCCAAGTCCTGGTCGTGCTCGAGATTTTTTTAAGGGGGGGACTTGTTAGTAGCTTAAGTATTTATGATAAATGTTAGTAAGTAATGAGTA
This sequence comes from Wyeomyia smithii, assembly GCF_029784165.1. Lineage (NCBI taxonomy): Eukaryota > Metazoa > Arthropoda > Insecta > Diptera > Culicidae > Wyeomyia > Wyeomyia smithii. The sequence goes on from NC_073694.1 coordinate 128,770,038, forward strand.
TGTGTGTCCAATCACAAATGGTGACTTCTCAACACTGTTAAAAATTTGTAATTTTAATTGTTAGGATTTGTTTGCTTTCGCAATTAGGACTTATCGTTCGTAGGGATTTAAACCTACTTTCGTGCGGGAGATTCAAAACAGTAACACTACATCAGTCCTCCTGCGAGAAAGTGGGGTTGGCCGTGGGCCTTGCAAGCCACCACCGCGAAAAAAAATGCAACGCATGTTATAACAGAAAATTTAAACCAGAATATTCGGCAAAGACCCAGGCAACGTAGATGGGCTAACGATTGGATACTTGAAACATGGAACTGATCTCTAAATTTCCTAGTAAATACCCGTGTACTTTCCGAAGAATTGAAAAACCCCAAGTTTAACATCGTAGCGCTGCATGAGATATTAGACTGGGACACGGTTATATGGGAAAAAAGCGATGGTGTTATTTTTTCGCTCCCATGCACTTTTCGTGTTCCTTATGGATCCTATAACAACTGTGTAACTTTTCAGATCGATCGGTGAAACGCCCGATTTGCGCCCGATTTTTAAAGTTTCCATACGATTTTATATGAGAAAATTCACTTTTTCAAAACTTATTCTCTATAAATTCCCAGTTGGGTCCTAAAAATATATCGATACATGATATTTGTAGGAAATTTTTCTGGGAAAAACTCTTCTGAAGACCGTAAGGCGCTACGATGCTTGTAGAAACAGCTATTCACCCCAAACTGATTGAATGTCTGACGGACGGCTCACCATTGAATTTTACTAGCAATACTGCTGCAGCATGCTGCTGTTGCAAATTCAACCATGTGATGAGAAATGATATCGCTCAAATTTATCTTGGAGGCTTCCCCGAAGATACTATGAGCAAAAATCACACTTTGAAAATTAATTCCACGCGAAATTATTTCTCATACTTAAGCAAGTCTGCAATAGCAGCATGCTGTAGCAGTGTTGCTGGAAAATTTCAATTGTGAGCCGTCCGTCAGATATTCAATCAGTTTGGGGTGAATAGCTGTTTCTACAAGCATCGTAGCGCCCTACGGTCTTCAGAAGAGTTTTTCCCAGGAAAATTTCCTACAAATATCATGTATCGATATATTTTTAGGACCCAACTGGGAATTTATAGAGAATAAGTTTTGAAAAAGTGAATTTTCCCATATAAAATCGTATGGAAACTTTAAAAATCGGTCGCAAATCGGGCGTTTCACCGATCGATCTGAAAATTTACACAGATGTTATGGGACCCATAAGGAACACGAAAAGTGCAGGGGAGCTAACATTTATTTTTTGTCCCACCCTAATGAGATATGCTGGAAAGTAACAATGGTGCGTACGTATAGGGATGGACAGACCATCTACCAGACTTGTGGTGACATACATGAGCTGGGCACAGCTTTCATAGTGATGGGTGAGATGCAGAAGCGGGTAATCGGGTGGTGGCCGGTTAACTCCAGAATATCCTCGTTAAGAATCAAAGGCCGACTCTTTAACATTAGCATTATAAACATGCACAGCCCTCACCTTGGAAGTACCGGTGACGACAAAGACGAATTCTACGCGCAGTTGGAACGTGAATACGATCCTTGCTCAAAACATAATGCCAAGATTGTAATCAAGGGTTAACAACGCACAGGTCGGTCAGGAGGAAGAATTTAGATCGGTAATTGGACAATTTAGCGCACACCGGCTGACGAATGAAAATGACGTAAGACTAATCGACTTCGCCGCCTCCAAGAACATGGCCATACGTAGCACATTTTTCCAGTATAATCTCCAACATCGGTGCACCTGGAGATCATATACCCAAACAGAAACTCAAATCAACCACGTTTTGATAGATGGTCGGCACTTTTCAGACATTATCAACGTTAAAACACGTCGGGGCACTAACATCGACTCGGCCCACTACCTAGTGATGGTGAAGATACGCCAAAAACTATCCGTTGTGAACAATGTACGGTACTCTAGCCCGCCAAGTTATAATCTCGCGTGACTGAAGCAACCCGAGGTCGCCGAAAACTACGCGCTTTCTCTCGAAGCTGCACTGCCAGAAGAGGACGAACTGGGAGGAGCCCCTCTAGAGGTCTGCTGGAATACCGTCTGTTGACGCCTTCGTCAACACATAGAGGCGGGAAGGTGACCGGTGCCTCTAAAAACCGCTATCAGAATCGCTGCCGACTGAAAACTAAGTAATTAGCGCAGCTGGAACGATTGCTTCCGTACCGTAACACAGTGCAAAGCGGAGAACGAAGCAAGCAAAGGGCACGAAATGGAAAGAAGCGCGAATTCTGTCTAAACACAAGGAAATGAGCCACCACACTAAGGTCCAATGCAGACTTCTACGGGAATAAACAAATACTTTCGGTAGAATGAACTAAATTCTAGTAGAGGTGTGTTGCAGCGCAGTCGCTTTCGTTTTGTGTTCCATTCAGCAGGAGAACATTCCAGAAGCGTCATAAAATGTCGTTCGGAGCGTTCCTTTTTTTCCTCGTAAAAGAACATTATACGTTGGCGTAGTGAATGGAAAGAGCATCCTGCAGCGATGATGTAATTTTAAGCAGGGTTGATATTTGTTGACACTCTTGAGTGAAAGTAAAAAAAAGCATCCTTAAACGTTATTTTTTTACAATCCTTTCAGAGTTCTCCCTTCCCGTTTTTTGCATGGAAGTGAACTGTCAAAACACCTCATTATATTTCATGCAAGACAACAAAATCAGTTTATCAGTTAACGAAGATTGTCAAGACATCGGTCAGTGAAAAAGTGTTTCGGTGAGGTTCATTTTGCTTGAGTGGACTGTTTGTTTTTCTTTTTCGCTTTGAAGTGAAGATCGTTTGGTTTGATTTGTCGTCAAGTTTTATTCCGTAACCGTGAACGACGCGCGCGATCTATTTCATCTGAGTATAACAGCACGTTACTAGGACGAAAATCTAGTGTATCTGAAGGAGTGCTGCGATCATTGGAAGTGAAAATTGAAAATGATTGGCTGTAATTTTCGAAAAATTTTGCTGGGGAAAATGACTTTTATCAGCACTGATTTGAAGTGAGATGCTCAGAACCTGTTCTGCGCGAACACCATCAAGTCAGCCATTAGTAGTTTAGCGGAGAACGTCTCAGGTCGCGAAGTACCGAGTCGACGTAACGAATGGTTTGATGAGGAATGTCGGCAGATATCTGATGAAAAGAACGCAGCGCGGGCAGTAATGCTGTGAAGAGCCACCCGTCAGAACGTAAAGCGATACAAACAGATACGGAGATAGCAAATCCAACTCTTCCAGGAAAAAATGTTAATGATGCTATCCGACGGCTTCAGAACATCAAGTTGGAAAGGACCGTCCATCGGAGTGGAGCTTCTCAAGATGGACCCGGGCAGGTTGGCCAGTTGTCTGTATCGGCTGATTGTCAAAATTTGGGAGACGGAATGCCTACCGGAGGAGTGAAAGAATGGGGTTATTAACCACATCTACAAGAAATACGACAAACTACATTGTGAAAACTACCGAGCGATCACTATCCTGAATAGAGATGGGAAAAATGGTTCACTATAGTGAGCGGATCAGACCGGTTCCGCTCACTAAGGTGAACTAGTTCTGTATAACAGCTCACTTGCTCTTTTCGTTCATACATAATTTTTGTTGACTATCAGTGTAGTTAATTATCAGACACCGCAAGCGAGAGGCATGTGAAAGCTTTACACCCGATTTGCCAGACGCAAGGCCGCGCGCAAAACTACAATAGAACTCCCAAAAACAAACTGCCACCAAATGTCTGCTCTGCTATGCACAACCTGTATATCCCATCACCCACCCACCAGCCAGCCGCAAGAGCTTGCAAAAAATCAACTTGTCACAGTTCATACACAGGTACCTACACGGGTTGACTAACGCCGAGCACACACACGAATGGATGTGGAACGGAAAGAACGAAAGAACTGATTCACTGATTTTCTGGCAATCCGCTCGCAGGCTGATCAGTAGACTCAGTTCTTTGAAAGAGCGAAATCTTTCGCTCTCAGAAGAACTGATTCTTCCGATGGCTCTTCTGTTCAGCTCGCAGGCAATCCGCTCGCGATCAAAAGATTTCGATCTTTTAAAAAACTGACTTTCTGATCAGCTCGCGAGCGGATTGTCTGAACAGATTCAAAAGATCTGTGAACCAGTTCTTTCGCTCTTTTCGTTCCACTTTTGCCATCCTTTTGTGTGCGTTCTCGGCGTTAGCCAGCCCGTGTGTGAACTATGGCAAGTAGATTTTATGTTTTATTCCCGTGGCTGGTGGATGGTTATACATAGGAGAGCAGGCAGCCGATGGCAGCTTTTTTTGGAAGTCCTATTGCAGTGTCGTGCGCTGCTTTGCGCTTGGCGTGTAAAGCATTCACATGGCTCTTGCTTGCGGTGTCTGATCAACAAAATCAGCTATCAGCTATTTGCTTGAAGTAAGGGGTGAGTTACCGCTCTTTAAAAAAGAACGATAGATCACTCACTCACTTTGAAGAACCAGCTCTTTAGATCAGTTCGTGAGCGGATTGCCCACCTGTAATCCTGAATGCCGCCTACAAAGGGATATCTCAAATAATTTTCAAACGACTGTCATCACTAATCAACAGACTTGCAGGAAGTTATCATTCTGGCTTCATAGAGGCGGTGCACAACGGACCAGATCTTTACTTTGCGGCAGATCATCCAAAAATGTCGCGAATACAGAGTCCCTACACATCTCTTCATCGAATTCAAAGTCGCTTTTGATACGATTAATCATGAAGGGGTATGGAAAATACTTGACGAGAACGGCTTCCCCGGGAAGCTTACCAGACCGATAACGGCTATGATGGAGGAAGAGCATTGTTGTGAGGATTTCGGGTGGTCTATTCGCAGGGCACTTCGACAAGGTGATGGTCTTTCCTGCCTGCTGTACAATATTGCGCTAGAAGGTGTTGTGATCAGGCATGCCAATGGTACATTTTATTTTTGTCTGCTGTCTGCTAAGGGTTTTCATCGAATTCAAAGTCGCTTTTGATACGATTAATCATGAAGGGGTATGGAAAATACTTGACGAGAACGGCTTCCCCGGGAAGCTTACCAGACCGATAACGGCTATGATGGAGGAAGAGCATTGTTGTGAGGATTTCGGGTGGTCTATTCGCAGGGCACTTCGACAAGGTGATGGTCTTTCCTGCCTGCTGTTCAATATTGCGCTAGAAGGTGTTGTGATCAGGCATGCCAATGGTACATTTTATTTTTGTCTGCTGTCTGCTAAGGGTTTTCTTTCCTGTTGCTGTTTGTTCGTTATACCTATCGTGCAGGCAGTCCGAGAGTCACATTGAGAACGTATTGGTAACAGAGCATCACAAAAGGAAACGAAAAATGTACTCCGTGTTTCGATTCGGCATTATTTGGAGGATGCCTTCGGGGTTGCGAATGTATAAGAGAGAAGTTGCTATTTTTTATACAGACAATCGTTTCCGCACTACACAAACAGCGCGTTTCGGTAATAGCCCGAATCCACCGGAGACGTTTTCCCCCTCTTTTTTTATTGGCCTATGAAGGATGTCGGGTGACGGCTGTTGAAAAAGACTGTGGTAAGAAGAAGCGTACGGACTGCTCGGCACCTCACCGACAGGCTTCGTGCAAAGAAAAGCAAACTTGGCAATAGAGCGACTGTGCACTGAAGGATGTGTGTATCGCATACCGAATGTTATGTACAACCACACATGCTATTGTTGACATGGGAATAAGGTGAACAGCAAAGAAAAAAAACATTCGTGTATGGGGAACTAGACGGAAACGTTATAGTCGCAATATATTTTATCTGGTGGGTGTCTTTATTTTGCCAATATCAACACTGTCATAGAGGGACGCTCTAGGATGTCATCAAAAAGGTGTCATCGCTCAGTACATTTTGTCCCCCTGGTTGTGATATGAGCAAAAATAGACACGCGGGGTACAATTTTCGTTAAATACGGTCAATTAATCTGCTTTGCGGATGACATGGACACTGTCGGCAGAACATTTGAGGCGGTGGCAGATCAGTACATTAGACTAAAATGTGGAGTGGAGAAGATTGGATTGAAGATGAATACGTCTAAAATGAAGTACACGCTAGCGGGTGGTGCTGAGCGTGACAGGGCACACCTACACACTTAGATTTTATGAACTCAACAGCGGATAAATTCGCAATGTTCTACAAGTTTTTGGCAGAATTTTCAGAAACTTCGGCAAACAAAATGTCTATACATGCTGGCTCACGGTAGATCGATATATTTGCTGAATGTTCGTCGAAATATATTGCTGACATTTGTTGAAAACTTCGCCGAGCTCGATCAGCTGTTGGGTAGTTTGCCAAGATAAATTAAGTGTGTAGGTGGTGTTGTGATAATCAACGTTGATGAGTTTGAGGTAGTCGACAAGTTCGTGAACCTTGGCTCAATAATGACTGAGAACAACGATACCAGCTGTCAGATTAGGAGACGAATTATCAGCGGGAGTCGTGCTTTCTATGGGCTTCACGAAAAATTACAGACGAAACGTCTAAGTCCCTGCGTGAAATGCACCATGTATAAAACGCCTATTAGATCGGTTGTTCTCTACGGGCATGAGACGTGAACAATGCTTGAAGAGGATCTTTTCGAACGATGGGTGCTAAGCATGCTTGTCTTTTCTCCTCAGAAAACCTCAAGAGTGCTGGAGAGTGCTGGAACATCTTGCACTGCGAAAACAACTGCTCTCACACTAAAGAGCAAATCAACGCATATGCTAGAAGAGAGCGATAAACGACTTTTATCTAAATCTGAAATCTCTCTCTTGCGAGACAATGAACTATGGTGTACTTTCTCACACGTAAGGACATCACGCACAATAATTACATAGCAGAGCTATCTGCGGTGCGTCTCACAGTTTGTTTCTTGAGCATGGCAGAAGAGGAAAAGAGATTGGGAGAAAAAAAATAGACTGCGTTGCTCGTGCCGGTCGTGTTCACTCTGGTCGAATTATGTTGTTTTCGTTTTCGCGGTGTAGCTACACTTTTTCTGGACTATACTTTGCAGATTCAAATAAAAAATTTTCAGTGTCGTTGCATTGGTATGCGTAATAATGGGATAGCTGTCAATTCGTTTTGTTTTGGTCATTATCGCATTCGTCATTTTGTCTCGTTTCCATTTCATATGTCCATCTCGCAAATGTGCTGAAAAAAAATTTACCTGACACTTTACCACGTGGAACGTGAACCAAAACAAACCAGTTTTGACACATACATGTGAATGTGTTGGTAACTTCCTACAGTACACTCTGCTTTTTTCGGGTGTCGTCAGGGACAGAAAAAGTGTAGTCAGAGACAGGAAAAGGGTAGTTCGAAAAGTCAAATGAAACATTAACGGTGTCAAAAGTGTCGTTTGAGTGTAGCTACACCGCGAAAACGAAAACGACATTAGTTTTCGCGGTGTAGCAACAAGAGAACTACACCTTTGCCCGGTAGTTTTTTTTCACTTTTCGGTAGGTTTTTTTCACTTTCCGGACTACTCGCCAGTGGACACTGTGGTGTACTTTTGCGTTTTCTCTGTAGAGTGGTTCACCCCTCTTGTTTCTATCAGATGTCGGGTGAGTTGGAAGTGTGTTTTTCTCTCTGTAAGTTGATTGAGACACTTTGGAGTGGAGGAAGAAGCAGTGTGGTGAAAGCATTTGCTACACGCAGGCACATACTGCAAGGGAAGTGCGCGGTGAATTTTTTCTCCGCTCTTCCCACATGCTGAGGAGAATGACAAGCATGGTGCTAAGAACTATCTATGGCAGTGTACAGGAAAACGGAGTGTGGAGACGGAGAATGTACCAAGAGCTCGCGCATCTCTACGGCGAACCCAGCATCCACAAAGTGGCCAAAGCAGGACGGATACGTTGGGCAGGACGCGACGAACATCTACTCTGCAAAATTTGTTCTCACCTCGAATTCGGTTGGTATGAGACAAAAAGGAGCGCAAAAAGTAATGTGGTTAGACCAGGTGGAGTATGATCTGGCAAGTACGGGGTGCCCACGGGATTGGAAGCGAGCAGCCACCAGCAGGTTATGCAAGCCATGTCTTAGGACGTACGGCCATTGAATTAGGTAAGTATATTCGCCATTACCAAATGATCCTTGGGCGAAAAAGTGAGAATAAGCTAACTAGCAATCAAGTGGAATGGTGCCCACCTTTGGTTGCAGATCTTATTTAAGAATTTTATAATGTTTTTATGCTTATATAAATCTGAAGGCATAACGTTTGAGGTTCCTTCTGCCATGTAGGGTTTCGAACGAGTTTTATATCATTGTTTTCGTTTAAACACTTAAAATTCAATCTGATTACTAAACAGTTGTTTATATTTTAGCTTCTGGTCGTAAATTAACAGTTGGCTCCAAGAGACCCGGTAACCTAGATGTCATGAATAAGTCACAGACTCTACCTCGCAGCATGGGAGGTACAAGAACCACTCCAACTGGTAGTGGCGGCACTGTTGGTAGTGGAGGAAATATTGGTAGTATGCCGAAAAATGTGCCAAAACCAGCTGCTACACCGCCTGCAATTCGACGGCAGTTTTCAGTAAGATGCACACGAAAGGTGGACATTATTTATTTAATAACTCTATTCTATTGAAGATTCCAGGGAGCTCACCTATACGAAAAGCAAGCAATGGCCATGGAGGCAAGAATACACCTCCCAGATCCCGCACTCCATTGGGAACACCTTTGGGAAATCAAAATAACCAACAACAGCAGCAACAAATCAATGTTAAAGGAGTTGAACAAAAGTTAGTTCAAATAATTATGAACGAAATAGTTGAAGGTGGTGCCAAAGTCCAATGGCAGGATATTGCCGGTCAAGAGGTGGCCAAACAGGCGTTACAAGAAATGGTTATTTTACCTTCAGTCCGTCCAGAACTATTTACTGGTCTTCGAACGCCAGCCAAAGGATTGCTGTTGTTTGGTCCTCCAGGAAATGGAAAAACCCTTTTAGCAAGAGCTGTTGCAACCGAATGTTCTGCTACGTTCTTCAGCATATCAGCAGCAACACTTACCAGTAAATACGTTGGTGATGGGGAGAAACTTGTACGGGCTTTGTTTGCGGTAGCTAGAGAAATGCAGCCATCGATTATTTTTATCGATGAAGTAGATTCTTTACTTTCTGAGCGTAGTAGCGGTGAACATGAAGCAACTCGACGATTGAAAACTGAATTCTTAGTTCAATTTGACGGTCTTCCCGCAAATTCAGAAACTGATAAGATTATTGTGATGTCTGCTACCAATCGACCTCAAGAGTTAGATGAGGCAGCACTACGTCGTTTTCCCAAACGAGTATATGTCATGTTACCCGATATGGATACTAGGGAATTACTTCTCCGACGATTGCTGGAAAAACAAGGAAGTCCTTTGGAGGATACAGAATTAAAGCAACTCGCGGTGCTCACTGATGGGTATTCAGGTTCAGACTTAACTGCATTAGCTAAAGATGCAGCTTTTGAGCCAATTAGAGGTGAGTTTCTCCGAGAAGGCATTGAAAACTTAATTTGCCAAAACATTGACAACCCTGTCAATTTGAACCACGTTTCATGTATTTGTATAAATTTCAATTATTGCTTATAGGGTGTTATGTGACAAACTAACCACCCATTTTGATTAGGGTTGTTTCACTGCGCTCGTATCCAAATACCCAGACGTAAACTGGGTATTTTCCACTACACTTCAAAAGAGTTAAGTATTTCTCGATTAACTGTTTGTATATAAGCGCTGCGTAGCCGCAAGGTTACAGAGTCTGCTTTGTCAAGGGTTCGAATCTTAGTAGAACCAGGCCATCCGATGTCAAAAAGGACTTAAGCATGGGTTTATTCTCAGGCTCCCCACCAGTTACCCTCCCTTTACGCTGAAATCTACAATACCTTTGCGTGACTTCCTCTTAACAAAAAATAAGTCCCTCTTATCAATAAAACTGTCCAGAAGGACGCTCGACGGAACTTCTCCAGGGAATTATAATTGGTGATATTTGGCAAGAGGAACGAGTATCGGTATTGTAGAACAGTAAGCGTGTAAGGAATAGTATCACATTACACACAAGCACTGATGAACAATAATAATAAGCATGCCACTTCTCAATAGCTGTATTGCTATTAACAAAAGTGCGGGATACAGCAGACACCCGGGCATATCTCACAATAGATCTACGATTCTGGTCGCAGTGAGGAAGTCCATACAGGAAAAAAAGCGCTACTTGAGTACTCTTACTAAATTGTATCTATTTTAAAGCTAACTGATTCAGATACTGTTTACCATACTATCTAAACTAAAATATTTTTATTAGGGCATTTTTAGGATCATAAATTTCTTAAAATTATAATTAAGGCAATGAAATATAATAAAGGGAAACTATGAAATTGTTTCATTACATTTATATCATTTTTCTTGCTTTTCAGAGCTAAACGTAGAAGAAGTAAAAAACATGGATCCTACTATGCTACGCAGTATTCGAGTTAGTGACTTTTACAATTCACTCAAACGAATTCGTCGATCCGTGGCTCCAAGTAGTTTGGTAGCGTACGAGAAATGGTTACAGGATTTTGGCGATGTGACGTTATAGATGATCTTGCTGGTCCTGCAGATATTGTTTTAATCTCGCTTCGATTAGTTTTGCTATGAAAGCAATAAATATCACATATATATGTTGTAAAACTATTAGGTTAAATTTAATGGTCATATATCGATTTCCACAACTGCAGTAGATTGACATAGCATGTATTGTAACAGTTATGGTATTAGAAGCTAAGTTCGAACTATCAATAATATTATAGCATGTTCGTTTCCGTTAGTACTAGTTAGTAATACGCAAATAACATTCTTTTCGGACGCCAATCACAGTTTCATTTTCTTATAGGTAATTGGATTGGACCTAAAATTTTGTTGAATTGTTAGCTTAGTTGTATATTTATTGACTCGTTTTTGGTTCCTAATTATTGCTGTCTTTTTTGCCGACCACATAACTTTTGCAAAACTAAAGTATACTAACATTGATCTATCTTATTTGGCTGAAAATTATATTCTAACGAAGCATAATAAAATGTAAACAATAGCAAGGCAAAGTAACCTTTTGAATTGCTTGTAATGAATAACAGCTACCAATTTATAACATGTAATTCTAAACCTTGTAAAAAAGCACAAAAAGTTGAATGTAGGCGAGAACATTCTTCTCATGCAACAAATAAACGGAAAAATATCCATATATGCACGATGTTGGTTAAATTGAAGTGAACATATTGAATAGAATCTCAAATTCACAGTGACGATCTGTTTGTTCTACTTGTTTGATTCCCATCGGCCTAATCCCACCATAAATTTGTTTTATTCACCCCCAGGAAGCCGGTTCTACCAGGGGCCCTAACTTACTATCATTTACTTTCTCGCGAGATAGAAGGCATGACCCCAAAGATTTACCGAGCTGGTTATTGGAGCAAAACTTAGTTTTTTGAAAATTTATACTTTTTAAGTATTTCTGGAGTAAAATTGCTCCAGTTTCAGTATTGTAACAACTCTATTCTTTTGAAGAATTTTGTAAACTTGACTATTAGTTTTTTTCACAAACATTTGGGGTTAGGTTAAGTTGAGCCTCATAATTGCCTCTTACTTCAACTCTAGTGGCTGGTTAACAAATCGAAAACCTGATACCACTACATCGGTTTGAGATGGATGATATCTTTTACAAATAATTTTTTAAGACATAATGTAACCAGTTGGCAAACAAAAAATGGACTGGTTGAACATTTCGGACAAAGTAATTCCTCAAAACAATACCAATAATTTAAAAATATGAAATACGATTTCCCATCCAAGGCTCATCCAGGACGTTCCCAATCCAAAAGTTATCAGGAATTTAACCTAATTATGAAGAGCGTTCACACATCAGAATCTGCTAAGGTGAAAACACTGCGTAAACACCGAAATCTGCGTAAAAAACTTTCCTTGCTGAACTTTTTAATCACTTTCGCTTAATTCTTTCGAAAAAGAATCAATAGCAGTGTTATTTTCGCATGCGAATCGAGTTGAAAATCAAGAAAAAATATACAAAGGTTAGGGCCATCCTTGAGTATTCGGTAGTTGGATTAAGTAAAAGATTAAGTTCTATGCCACAAAAGATAAAAAAAACTACTGGTCGCAGTGGGGTTCATACAAAAAAAAATGGATTAAGTAACCTCATCGGACACTCTAAATACGCGATTTGAACGCGGAAAACAAATGAAAACATACCGCGTTAAAACGACTTGTCTGAAAAATCCGCGTAAAAACTATGTAAATTCCGAAATCTGCGTAAAAAAGGCATAAATGAGGAACCGACTATGGCGTACTTTTTAGCCTGAAAATTGGAAATTAGCTTAAAAAGCATATGATTAACCCGTAAAGACCCGGGACGGAGCTTTTTTTGTGTAAATGATCGTTCTAAGCACTGCCCCGGCTGATTTGAAAAAAAAAATGCAATATTATTCAAGGGGAACAATATTGCTCTAAGTTTTGGCCCGTTGGACCCCTCCCCGTTTTCTCGAGACTCAAATATGTCTGTGTTTTTTTTCTAAATTTTACGCATATTGAGAAAATGCTGCGAATTTTCGCATAAATTAATTGCTCCATGTATTATTGTTCCAGTTGAAAATCGAAATATCGACTCGCGACTTTCGATTTTTTTACCTTGTGCAAATGCGCATAGTGTCGCATCTAGTGCGCTGTATTGCGCGTCAGATGCGCTATACAGCGCACTAGATGCGACATTATGCATTAAGGTTAAAAAAAAACGAAAGTCGCGAGTCATTATTTCGGTTTTCAACTGAAACAATAATATCAAATCATGTCAGGTAGATGAAATATGGTATGTAATGTCGTTTTCGTTTTCGCGGTGTAGCTACACTCAAACGACACTTTTGACACCGAAAATGTTTTATTTGATTTTTCGTGCTACCCTTTTTCTGTCTCTACACTTTTTCTGTCACTGATGACACCCGAAAAAAGCAGAGTGTACTGTAGGAAGTTACCAACACATTCACACGTATGTGTCAAAACTGGTTTGTTTTGGTTTTCGTTCCACGTGGTAAAGTGTCAGGTAAATTTTTTTTTCAGCACATTTGCGAGATGGACATATGAAATGGAAACAAGACAAAATTACGAATGCGATATCGACCAAAACAAAACGAATTGACAGCTATCCCATTATTACGCATACCAATGCAATGACACTGAAAATGTTTTATTTGAAGCTGCAAAGTATAGCACGGAAAAAGGGTAGCTACACCGCGAAAACGAAAACGACAAGTGTGAATTTCAAGTTTTGAAATAATTTCAGTACAAAATCACAAAACTACGTATTTTCAAAGAAATCCAAATAACATATTAATCCTTTAAGTTTTCAGCTCTGCATTTTTAGAATAAGGTCTCCTGAATCCATACGCGATGAAATATTTAATTTAGCATTCGCAGATTTTGAGAAAACCGAGTTTAAATTCTACAGAGTACCTATTTTCATGAAAACCCGATTTTCTCAGTGTCCCACTGTAGATTTCAACTTAGCTCTTCGATTTTCAAGCTCCGCATTTTTAGAGTAATGTCTTCTGAATCCAAAGATGGTGAAAGTTTTATTCTAGCATGCAGAATTTTTGAGAAAATCAAGTTTACATGAAAATTCGTGAATTCAATTCGTTTTTCTCAAAATCTCAAACATATAAAAATGGAGTTCTGTCTGTCTTTCTGTCTAACTGTCTGTCTGTCTTTCTATTTAATATATAAAACGACTGAACTGATCGCACAGTGGTCCAATAAGGCAAAAAGTGGAACTTAATTCCATAGTGCCTTTAACTTTCATCCTAGCTTAAAAGTGTCTTCGGAACAACTGTTCGTATGAATGACCCGCATAATTGCAAATTGTCAAAAAGTATGAAAAGTTTACTATACTAAAAACAGAACAAAAATAACTTTTTTGTGTTAAGAGATAGAAGAATGGTTTGTTCAGCAAAGTTGTAGAAGATTCGAAAATATGAAACTTTTTTGAACAAATGAAAATCCTATCTTCTTTCGGTACAAAGTTATAAAGTATATTACATGGAACTTACTTAAATGTTAAGTTATACTTTACTTTTGTTAGTTGCATTTTACACGAAAGTATTGTTCGGAGGAATTGTTGGGCACACAAAACACACATTTTGCCAAAGGCCATATATCTCCTGGACTTTTCCTTACAAAGTTATATCGTATTTTAGCTTATTTTTCGATAATTTCTAGAACGTATAGGTTAAAAAGGGGCAAGTGAAATCATGATGTCAATACCATTCCTCTATCCTTAACACAAAAAAGTTAGTATTTTGGATATATGAAAACCTACTGTAACATATGTTCGCCGTACTCTAATATGGGTGGGATGGGACAAATGGAACCTAAAGGAGTTTATAGTACTTCAGCTTAACTTCAAGGAAAAGTATTGACATCATGATTCCATTTGCTTCGTTCTTGAAGTTATCGAAAAAATAAGCTAAAATATGATATAACTTTGTAAGGAAAAGTTCTCGAGATATATGACCTTTGGCATTTGTTCAACAAAGTTTCATATTTTGAATCTTCTACAACTTTGCTGAACAAACTATTCTTCCATCTTTTAACACAAAAAAGTTAATTTTTTTATTTTTAGTATAGTAAACTTTTCATACTTTTTGGCAATTTGCGATTATGCGGGTCATTTACACAAACAATTGCTCCGAAGACACTTTTAAGCTAGGATGAAGGTAAAAAGCGCTATGGAATTAAGTTCCACTTTTTGCCTTATTGGACCACTGTGGATCGGCATCAGGGTGGCGAAAACCTGGAAAAATCAGGAATTGTCAGGGAATATAAGAGAAAACTGAAAAACAATCAGGGAAAAGTTTTCAACCGAGACGCGATTCTCTTTTAAACAATTCTTTGGCGCCAAAACGAATTTATTTAGCGTAAAAGGCTTATGCGGAACCTTTATTGTTGGGATTCATATCACTCTATTAATTTTCATATCCGATCGAAATGAATAAATACATTTTCCACTGGAATTCCAGAGCTGCGTTCATTTACGTTGCACTTTTTTGTGCTGAATGCTGGAAAATATCAGGGAAATTAATCCGTAAAGACCAGGGACGGAACCTTTAACGCAACTTAGCTCTTCGATTTTCAAGCTCTACATTTTTAAAGTATTGTCTTTTGAATCCAAAGATGGTGAAACCTTTATTCCAGCACTAGCTGACCCGGGAAACTTCGTCCTACTCATTTTTTCTCTTCATTTAGATTTCAGCTGACCCGGCAAACTTCGTCCTACCATTGTTGTGTTCAATTAAATAATTTTAAACATTTCAAATTGATTGATTTTTTGCCATTTGTTTATAGTCTGCGAATACACGACGAATCAGCCAATGGATATGGTTAGAGAGAGTGGTAATTCGAGGCAAAAAAATTCAAAATTCGCGGGTGGCAAAATAGGAAATATTCAAATATCGCGGTAATTTCGCGGCAACCTAAATAAACAGATTTTATAAAGAAAAAACAAGAAACAACTGTTTTATTTAATTTAATATGCGGTAGTTTACCCGTACGATAACTTCTTTGCATTATTACTAATTAAAAGTACATGCTTTATCATATTGTTTTTAGTGCTATTGCAGTGTTACGTATTATTTCATTTATGCGTTCTGTATCTATCGAGTTTCCGGAAATCAATAAATCTTTAATTAAAAACCGGGAAAGTTCAAGCAAACGTCCGCGAATCGAATTAAAATATCCAGCTTTTTACGCACCATATTGACTGTCGCTATAATGCGTATTCGTAATATGCGAACCTCTCTGCTTACGTCAGATTTGGAATTTCTGAAAAATTGGCAATACAAATGTTGCCAGATATATTTTTCTTTTGATAAAATCAAGGGGATGGCAGCCCTATTTAAACTCAACACGTTTGACAGTAGGCAACATAGCGGGGCTTTATTTAAAAATGAAGTCCCGAGGCAGGCGCCCAGCAAAAGTTCCATATACTTTTCACTTTAGTCGGGAAGACTCTTCACTCATTCAACATAGAAAGAGATAGCATGTTGCCATACCCCTGGATAAAATTTCTGAAGACTTAAAACTGACGTAAGCAGAGTTGTCAAAAGGGTTGGTAATTTATTCCGAACTTTGCATTATAGCGTCCGCCATTATGGCCCGTAAAAAGCTGGATAAAACCAATGTCACTGTCGGATATTAAAAAATGCTTGCCTGTACGCCCTCAGTTCATCTTGCGACATGGTTTTTATCCTATCATGTAGGTTACCAAAACCATTGCTCCAAGTGGATCTAGATTCGGCTATCTTTCGGAGACAATTCAACTCAGGTTCAGTACTTTGTAAAGGATCGCAAGTTGACTATTAAAACACGAATGCGATCGCCTTCCGCAGTCAACTTGTCTGCTCGGCATAGTACAGCGATCGCCCGGAGAAAAAGCAGCCAAAGTGAAACTGAACATTTTTTTAGTTCTTAGTCGGCGGTTATTCGCTATGGCAGCGCTCGTTTATTTCGTTCAATCTTTCATTATTTATTAATCGCGTTGTAAGTGCGCGATTTAGTACTGTTTCATCTTTTCGGTATCGTAGAAAAAGGCGTCGCGCTGCTATCTGGGTGCCCATTAATATTCAACTTTCTCCGTCTAACTGATTTTCATGAATTTCGCAGGTTTCAAATCGAAATGTTTCATAATTGACATAGAAAGTTGCTGTTTTTGATTGATTCCGCGGCATTTCGCGGGTTTTAGTGAATTTCGCGGCTGATGCTGGATTTCGCGGCTTCCGCGAAATCGCGATTTACCACTGTCCCTAGATATGATCAAAGTCAAAAGACAAATCTTTTGAAAAGATTGGTTTTATCGGAATGACACCATCCTCGCCTTTCGGCTTTTATATATCATCTCGATTCTGGAAATATCCATATTGGGTGGTATTCGGTCATTTTCAGCTGTTTTTCTGGCATTAATCTGATTCCGGAGATACCCATATTATTTATTGCTCATTGTTCATTTCCTTCAGCCTCATCTAACAAACGCGTAAAAACCCCATATCTTTTAAACAATTTTACATAAAATTACTGTTACAGAATTACATAACACATTTACAATCAAATACATAAACAGTTTTGTCGGGTAAATAAAATTGCGCTCCTAACCCGTTGGTTGCTGTCTGGGAAGTTAGGCGGTTTTCTCGGTTATGTTGCAGTGTGTACCGGAAAAAAAGAACAGGAAGCAAAGGCTTTCACGAGATAAAGCAGCAGACAGAAACTCACCTATTTCTGACATTAGACTCCAACTGGCGACGTTTCAGTTTGTTTTTGAATATCGGCACTGATATAGTGTAATCGAAAAGCTCGTGGACTTCGTTGAATTGTCGACATATCGAAATTATCGGATCATTTCATCCGTATTCGGTTCTCCGGAACTCCAACCGCAGTGGGTCTCTCCGGCGTAGGGGAATTGATGGGTGGAATTCAGTCATTTTGGTTGTTTTCCAGAAACTGAGAGTGGTCATCTTTGAATTTAAAATGGTGTCCAGGGTCAGTGCTTGGCTTCTATGCATCATCTCGAATACGGAACTTTCCATATTGAGTAGTTTTCAACCATTTTCGGCCGTTTCCCAGAAGTTGCCATCTTACGGTTAAAAATGGTGTCCGTGGTCGATTTTTAGCTCCTTGCATCATTCTGGTTCCGAATAAACGCTTATTGGGTATTTGGTCACTTAGGCTTTTCCAGAAACCGAAAGTCGTCATATTTGAGTTAAGGGGTAATATCCACCAAATGCTAAAAAACAAGGCTTTTTTCATGATTTTTTTAAAGGAAATTTGGGATGTAAGGTATATATGGATTATACAACTCTTGGAGAATAGAAAAAAAATTGTATTGCTGCTTTTTTTTACAAAACGGCAGCTGTGCAGCGATTGCCGTAAACCGCTTTTTTCAAAGTTCTTCCGCGGCGAGCAGTAAAAGTCGTGCCCAGCCCTACCTATAACCAAAACAATTTTTTTTTCATTATCTACATAAGTACCGCTAGTGAAGTACACATGAATATATTTTTAGAATTTTTCTTCGCAAAATGGTTTGGAAAAAAAATCATTTTCGACCAAAAAATCGACTTTGATTGTTCATAACTTTTGTTGTTGTTATTTTGTTAATCAATCGCTGAAATCGTGTGTTCTTCACTAGATAAAACACATAAACAGTTAAAATTTCAAGTCAATCGGATGTAAACTTTTTCAGGTCTACTGCTCGCCGATTTTGAAAACATGGTTTTGAGAAAAAACGCGTTTAAAGTTTCAAAATGCTTTAAATCTTATGAATCGCAATAATAAAGCCCCTAATATTTTTTTTACCTTCAGTCAGCTATCCCTGCGCCGTAAAGTTGTCCTTCCTGGGCTTTATTTTCTCTTCTTCCTTTTTGTTATCTGATGTAAAGCTGCGCCTAGACTCTTTCGTGATATCAGACATGCGATGCTCAGCAACTTTGACGCGGTTGGCGCCCGATCCCACGCAAAACTCAAACTTGTCACTCATTTTTTTTCCTCATATATCATTTATTCGACACGGCACAAATACAATTTAATGTTTAACGGCGCCAATTATATCTGATGACTTAAAAACTAAAAGCAAATTTTTTATCTTCGCTGCCGACTACGAGCTGAAATTAAGTCTAACTTAAAACTTTGTTCAATGGTCGTCTGATGCTCTTCGAATGGCCGATATCATGAGCTGGGACAGGGGCTTGTAATCCTCGGGTCCTGGAGGTATTGTGCGGGGTCTAGTTGCTGGTTATGGTTTCTTGTTGTTGTTCGCTAGTGTTCAAGTGGCCATATGGTATGTGCCGCTGAGCCAAGATATAACTGAAGCCCTCGGGTTCTCAGGTCCTGGCGAATTCGAGTGGGGTGCAGTTGCTGATTCCAAAATCTGTGCTTAAGGTTCAAACGTGTTCTTGTCGTTTTGTTGGGTGTAGACGGAGGGGAACGGGACTAGACTGAGGCATGGATGGATTTTAGGAAAACGTATATAAGGGTCATGTAGGGTATGTCACGGCTCGCCAAGACATCACGAACAGGAACAGCTGGCCGTCTACCTCCAGCCTCAACGGAAGCTACTAATTTAGACCTGGCATCACGGTGGACTGGGCATGACCAAACAACGTGCTCTATGTCGTGATAACCTTCACCACAGGCACAGATACCACTTTACCCGAGCCCAATACGACGGAGATGCGCATCAAATCTATAGTGATTGGACATAAGCCGAGACATCACGTAAATGAAATCTCGACCTACATACAACCCCTTGAACCACGAATTCGTCGATACCTTGGGTATAATGGAATGTAACCACCTTCCCAGTTCCCCTCTGGTCCAAGAATTTTGCCAACTGATGATCGCATTCTGACGTACAAGTGCAAAAAATTTATTAAAAGCAATTGGTCTTTCATAAATGTCACCGTTTGTCGCGCCCACCTTAGCCAGAGTCCGCTTCCTCGTTGCCCGGTATCGAGCAGTGAGAAGGGATTCACACTAAGGTAATCTGAGTAGATTTTTCGGATAAAGCACTCAAATGTTCCCGTATTTTCCCCAGGAAATATGGCGAGTGCTTAACATCTTTCATCGATCGGATAGCCTCAATGGAACTCAGACTGTCCGTAAAGATAAAATAATGGTCCGTGGGCATTTTTTCGATAATCCCTAGGGTGTACTGAATTGCAGCCAATTCTGCGACGTAAACAGAAGCAGAATTATCGAGCTTATGGGAGACGGTTAAATTGTTGTTGAAGATACCGAAGCCAGTGGACCCATCGAGAAGTGATCCGTCAGTATAGAACATATTGTCGCAGTTGATGTTTCGATATTTATTGGAAAAAATTTTGGGGATCTGCTGCACGCGTAAATGATCCGGGATTCCACGGGTTTCGTCTATCATGGATGTATCGAAAAACACAGTAGAATCAGAAGTATTCAATAAGTTGACACGATTTGGAATATTCGAAGAAGGATTGATATTTTGGGACATTGTAACAATGACATTGGACATTGATTGAAATACAATGTCATAAAACGGGTTTGAGAATTAAGTTTGATTAACCTTTCAAAATTTTCAATCACAGGACGGTTCAAGACTTCACATTTGATAAGAATACGAGAGAACAGGCTCCAGAAGCGATTTTTAATGGTAGTACTCCAGCTAAGACCTCCAAACTCATCGTATGGGTCGATTGCATGCAACCTAAGGCGATACGCAAACAACGATATTGTATTCGCTCCAGTTTGATCAAATGTGTGTTTGCTGCAGAGCGGAAGCAGAAACACCCGTACTCAATAACAGACAATATTGTTGTTTGGTAAAGCCTTATAAGGTCTCCTGGGTGGGCTCCCCACCATTGTCCGGTTATTATACGAAGAAAATTCACTGTTTGTTGACATTTTTTCATCAGATACCTCACGTGACAACCCCAGGTGCCTTTAGAGTCGAACCAGACACCAAGACAGGTCCATGCCTCCTAGAAGAAACTACTATCTCAGTTTTTTCCGGAGAGAATTCAATACCTAGCTGTAAAGCCCAAGCAGACAAATTGTCCAAGGTATCTTGCAATGGTCCTTGCAAATCGGTAGCTTTGGCTCCTGTAACAGAGATTACACTGTCGTCTGCAAGTTGTCTTATCGTGCATGAATTTGCCAGACATTCATCGATGTCATTTACATAAAAGTTGTAAAGAAGGGGGCTTAAACATGAGCCCTGGGGAAGACCCATGTAGCTAATGCGAAAAGTTGCCAAATCGTCGTGCGTAAAATGCATGTGCTTTTCGGACAACAAATTGTGCAAAAAATTGTTCAAAATTGGAGAAAATCCTTGTCGGTGAAGTTTACCCGAAAGAATGCCAATAGAAACGGAATCAAAAGCCCCCTTAATGTCCAAGAACGCAGACGCCAACAAGTTGTGCAAAAAAATGTTCAAAATTGGAGAAAATCCTTGTCGGTGAAGTTTACCCGAAAGAATGTCAATAGAAACGGAATCAAAAGCCCCCTTAATGTCCAAGAACGCAGACGCCATTTGTTCTTTGCGAGCATACGCCTGCTGAATATCTGTTGAAAGCAACGCAAGACAATCATTCGTCCCTTTGGCACGGCGGAAGCCAAATTGAGTATCTGATAGTAGACCATTTGATTCGACCCAATGGTCTAAAGCACGGAGTATCATTTTCTCCATCAATTTCCGGATACAGGATAGCATTGCAATCGGCCTATAAGAGTTGTGATCAGAAGCTCCACTTGCCTCCAATCCTGCGGTACAATGTTTTGCTCCAGGAACTTATTGAACAAGTTCAACAAGCGCCTCTTGGCAGTGCCGGGTGGATTCTTCAACAAGTTGAATTCGATTCTATCCAACCCAGGCACGTTATTGTTACAGGACAGGAGGGCAACTGAAAATTCTGCCATCGTAAAAGGTGATTCTATCGCGTCGTGGCCCGGAGATGCATCGCGAACAATGTTTTGCTCAGGAACAGAGTCCGGACATACTTTCCTGGCAAAATCAAATATCCACCGACTTGAAGACTCCTCGCGTTTGTGGACCGTTACACGATTCCGCATTCTCCGGGTTGTGCTCCAAAGAGCGCTCATCGATGTCTCCCTCGACGTCTCGTTCATGAACCGACGCCAATATCCGCGTTTCTTTGCTTCAGCCAAGCTTTTGAGCTTGTTATCAAGTTCCGAATACCGTAAATAGTCGTCAGGTATACCTACCTTCTGGAAGGCTAAAAACGCATCGGATCTTTGCGTGTAGACATCGGAGCACTCTTGGTCCCACCACGGAGTGGGAGGCCGTTCTCTGATCGTTACGCCGGGATATTTTTTCGTTTGGGCTTACAACATGGCGTCGAGAATCAAGCCCGCGAGGAGGTTGTATCTTCAAGTGGTGGATGATGTCGAATCGACTCGACCGCTTTTGAAATCATTTCCTCGTATAACTTCCAATCGACATTCCGTGTGAGGTCATACGGAATGTCAATTGGTCGCATGCGAGTTGAACCGTTAGTAATTGAAATAAGAATAGGCAAATGGTCGCTACCGTGAGGATCGGGGATTACCTTCCATGTGCAATCCAACCGTAGCGACGTCGAACCTAAGGATAAATCCAAAGCGCTTGGGCGCGCTGGAGGTTTCGGGATACGTGTCATTTCACCGTTGTTCAAAATAGTCATGTCGAAGTCATCGCAAAGGTTATAGATTAAAGAGGAGCGGTTATCATTGTAAGGGGAAGCCCAAGCCACACCATGAGAGTTGAAGTCTCCCAAAATCAAACGTAGCGAGAGAAGAAGTTCTATTAAATCAAAGAGCAGCCGTTGCCCAACCTGTGTTCTGGAAGGAATATATATTGAGGCAATACAAAGCTCTTTACCTTATATTTACACCTACAGTATTGCCATTTGACATGCGACAACTTTGATGCCTGGAAACGAGGGGAGGTTAATACGATAGAAAGAATAGCACTTTTTAATCCCTAGAAGTACTCCTCCATATGGGGTGTCTCGATCAAGGCGAATTATATTAAAATCATGGAAGTTGAGATCAATATTTGAAGTAAGCCAAGTTTCACAAAGGGAAAATGCATCAAATTTGTTTTTATTTATCAAATCTTTCAGCGAATCAATTTTTGGTAAAATACTTCTACAATTCCACTGTAAGACAGAGATAGAATCCTTCACTTTAGCAGATGAATTAGGCATCAAAGGATACGATCGCTGCAAGGAGGGGCCATTGAGCAGTTAACTGCTTCAAAAATGTTCTAACTGTTGGGAGGAATGCTGTAAGAAAAACTTTTATTGGATCGGGTACATTGAAAGTTTCAAAAATCCAGTCCACAATGTCAGCAATTTTCACCAGTCCAGCATTTGATTTTTCAACTGGATGGAAAGGAACAACTGGGGTTTTAGATGTTCCAGGAAGTGCTTGAATTTGCTAGCCCAGGAGGGGGTTGCTTCGGTTTTTCCGCTGCACTTTTAGGTTTGTTTGTACCAATCATTTCACTTTGGGAAATCTTAGGACCTTTTCGGGGAAGTTTAGGAGAGGAATTTTTTTTCCTCTTTCTAGACGCCCCAGGATTGGCATAAGATGTTCCGCTGGTGAATCGTCAGAATCGATTTAATCAGAGGACAACAGATCGAAGGGGTTCGAAGTAACGGGAGAAGTGGTAACGGTCTTCTTCAGCATGTCAGCGTAGGAACGCTTTGAACGCTCTTTGAGAGACCATTTTATTTTATCCCTGCGCTGCATGTACACCGCACATGTCGAGAGCTCATGCAGATTTTCCCCGCAGTGAATACACTTTTCAGCGTTAACACTGCAAGAATCTTCCGCATGAGACTCCCCACATTTGCCACAACGTGCCTTATTGCAGCAGTAGGCGGCTGTATGGCCCAACTGCTTCCAATTCAGGCAGCTCATGACGCGGGGCACGTAGAGCCTCACAGGGAGACGAACTCGGTGGATAGAGATGTGGCTTGGTAGTGCAGACCCGGCGAACGTAACTCGAAACGAGTCTGACGGAGTGTAAACTTTTTTGTCACCGACGAGCGATACCGACCGCAATTGCTTGCAGTCGAGCACCTTCACATCGGGACATGTGCTGTTCTTAAAGCACCCTTTAGCACTTTTCAATATACAGTCGACGAAAAGACTAGAATCGGTCACGACACCGTCGAACTCCACATCTCTAGCGAGTATAGACACGGTATTCCCGTGTAAAGAGCTCGGAGCAAGCTATATCGTTGGCCTCTTTAAGGTCATTGACCACGACACGAAGCTTGTTCGGCCTGATTTTAGAAATTTCAGTCGCAGCTTTATAGTGTGACGTCAGGTCTTTCGAAATCTGTATTATATTCAATGATTTCGATTTCGGCCCTGCTTTAGGCCTAGGGTAAACTGCCACTGGAAGCGTCGATCCGTCTGGATACAACCTGACACGTGAGGGAGCTGAAGAATTAACAGTAGAAGGAGGGGCAGGAGGGACAGGGTCGGGGGAATTCGAGGATGGAGGTGCGGGAGGCGGGGGATCTACATCCATCGCGCTAAAACTAGCGCGCCGATGGGACAGAAAAGAAGCACGTACCTTCCTTTTTTTTCTCCTTCGTATTGGATAAACGTCCACAGGGGTGCACTGCACTCACCAAATCGTTCGACAGCAGGCAGCTACAAAGCGACACAGTTACACAAAGGCGCTTGACCTTGAATGCGGATTATAGCGAAACAGCAATCTAAACAAAAGACACCGGGCCCGGTCAAAAAATGCCAGCACTTGTGCACACGTTTTGAATTTTATCGGTACGATATCGAAATACAACCGATGCTGATGCGTGTTCGGCACAGAATGAAACTTGTCACTCATGTTTAAGTACTTTTGAATATGACTCACAGTTAAAAAGTATAAAAAACCCAAACAAAGAACGTGCACAACGAGAACGACGCTGTAACGGTCTAAACTTGATGCAGCGACCTCTATACTTCAAATTTGAAACACGATATCGATCAGAGGTAACTCCTACTAGTTTACAAAGCCTCGAAATCAAAATAAAACGAGCATCGTCAAAATAAACGAAAAATGTTATTTTGGAGCATAAAAATTGTTCGGTAAAAATTGATTTAAACGAATTTTGAGTTTGTTATGTTATTTTTTTTTTGTTCATCTATAATTTATTTGACACGGCACAAATACAATTTAATGTTTAACGACGCCAATTATATCTGGTAGCTTACTTTCTAAAGTATCTTAATAACTAAAAGCAAATTTTTTATCCTCGCTGCCGACTACGAGCTGAAACTAAATGTAACTTAAAGCTATAATGTTTTGCATTAAAAGCACTGGTTTACTGTTAGATGGTTTTCATTGCCATAGGTAAGCACATGTCCCGCTGCTGGGCCAAGATTATACGGACTGGCATATTGGGTTGTCTCCCTCGGGCCTTGAGAGTATCGTGCGGGTCTGATTGCTGTTTCCGGATCCGGGGTCTTAACGTGTTCTTGTCGTTAGGCTGGATGCAGGCGGAAGGGGGTAGGACTAAACTGGGGCGTGGATGGATTTCAGGAAAACGTATATAAGGGACATGTAGGATAGGTCACGGCTCGCCAAGACATCACGAACAGGAACAGCCGACTGCCTACCTTCGGCCTGCAGGGAAGCTATTAATTTAGACCTGGCGTCACGGTGTACAGGGCATGACCAAACAACGTGCTCTATGTCGTGATAACCTTCACCACAGGCACAGATACCACTTTCCCCCAGCCCAACACGACGGAGATGCGCGTCAAATCTATAGTGATGGGACATAAGCCGGGACATCACGCAAATGAAATCCCGACCTACATCCAACCCCTTGAACCACGGGTTCGTCGACACCTTGGGGATTATGGAATGTAACCACCTTCCCAGTTCCCCTCTGGTCCAAGCATTTTGCCAACTGATGATCGTATTCTGACGTACAAATGAGAAAAATTCATTAAAGGCAATTGGTCTTTCATAAATTCCACCGTTTGTTGCGCCCACCTTAGCCAAAGAGTCCGCTTTCTCATTGCCCGGTATCGAGCAGTGAGAAGGGACCCACGCTAAGGTAATCTGATACGATTTTTCGGATAAAGCACTCAGATGTTCCCGTATTTTCCCCAGGAAATACGGAGAGTGCTTAACATCTTTCATCGATCGGAGAGCCTCAATGGAACTGAGACTGTCCGTAAAGATGAAATAATGGTCCGTGGGCATTTTTTCGATAATCCCTAGGGTGTACAGAATTGCAGCCAATTCTGCGACGTAAACAGAAGCAGGATTATCAAGCTTATGGTAGACGGTTAAATTGTTATTGAAAATACCGAAGCCAGTGGACCCATCAAGAAGTGATCCGTCAGTGTAGAACATATTGTCGCAGTTGATGTTTCGATATTTATTGGAAAAAATTTTGGGGATCTGCTGCACGCGTAAATGATCCGGGATTCCACGAGTTTCTTCTATCATGGATGTATCGAAAAACACAGTAGAATCAGAAGTATTTGATAAGTCGACACGATTTGGAATATTCGAAGAAGGGTTTATATTATGGGACATGTGATTGAAATACAATGTCATAAAACGGGTTTGAGAATTAAGTTCGATTAACCTTTCAAAATTTTCAATCACAGGACGGTTCAAGACCTCACATTTGATAAGAATGCGAGAAAACAGGCTCCAGAAGCGGTTTTTCAATGGTAGTACTCCAGCTAAGACCTCCAAACTCATCGTATGGGTCGACTGCATGCAACCCAAGGCGATACGCAAACAACGATATTGTATTCGCTCCAGTTTGATCAAATGTGTGTTTGCTGCGGAGCGGAAGCAGAAACACCCGTACTCAATGACAGAAAATATCGTTGTTTGGTAAAGCCTTATGAGGTCTCCTGGGTGGGCTCCCCACCATTGTCCGGTTATTGTACGAAGAAAATTCACTTTTTGTTGACATTTTTTTATCAGATACCTAACGTGACAACCCCAGGTGCCTTTAGAGTCGAACCAGACACCAAGATATTTGTGTACCAAAACCTGAGAAATCGTTTTACCCATTAATTGTGTTTGGAGCTGAGCAGGTTCATGCTTCCTAGAAAAAACTACTATCTCAGTCTTCTCCGGAGAGAATTCGATACCTAGCTGTAAAGCCCAAGCAGACAAATTTTCCAAGGTATCTTGCAATGGTCCTTGCAAATCGGCAGCTTTGGCTCCTGTAACAGAGATTACACTGTCGTCTGCAAGTTGTCTTATCGTGCATGAATTTGCCAGACATTCGTCGATGTCATTTACATAAAAGTTGTAAAGAAGGGGGCTTAAACATGAGCCCTGGGGAAGACCCATGTAGCTAATGCGAAAAGTTGCCAAATCGCCGTGCGTAAAATGCATGTGCTTTTCGGACAGCAAATTGTGCAAAAAATTGTTCAAAATTGGAGAAAATCCTTGTCGGTGAAGTTTACCCGAAAGAATGTCAATAGAAACGGAATCAAAAGCCCCCTTAATGTCCAAGAACGCAGACGCCATTTGTTCTTTGCGAGCATACGCCAGCTGAATATCTGTTGAAAGCAACGCAAGACAATCATTCGTCCGTTTGGCACGGCGGAAGCCAAATTGAGTATCTGATAGTAGACCATTTGATTCGACCCAGTGGTCTAAACGACGGAGTATCATTTTTTCCATCAATTTCCGGATACAGGATAGCATTGCAATCGGCCTATAAGAGTTGTGATCAGAAGCTGGTTTCCCTGGTTTTTGGATGGCGATCACCTTCACTTGCCTCCAATCCTGCGGTACAATGTTTTGCTCCAGGAACTTATTGAACAAGTTCAACAAGCGCCTCTTGGCATTGCCGGGTAGATTCTTCAACAAGTTGAATTTGATTCTATCTAACCCAGGTGCGTTTTTGTTACAGGACAGGAGGGCAACTGAAAATTCTGCCATCGTAAAAGGTGATTCTATCGCGTCGTGACCCGGAGACGTATCGCGAACAAAGTTTTGCGCAGGAACAGAGTCCAGACATACTTTCCTGGCAAAATCAAATATCCACCGACTTGAAGACTCCTCGCTTTCGTTGACCGTTACGCGATTCCGCGTTCTTCGGGCTGTGTTCCAAAGAGTGCTCATCGATGTCTCCCTCGACGTCTCGTTCACGAACCGACGCCAATATCCGCGTTTCTTTGCTTTAGCCAGGCTTTTAAGCTTGGTATTAAGCTCCGAATACCGTATATAGTCGTCGGGTATACCTCCCTTCTGGGAGGCCAAAAACGCGTCGGATCTTTGCGTGTAGACATCGGAGCACTCTTGGTCCCACCACGGAGTTGGAGGCCGCTCTTTGATCGTTACGCCGGGATATTTCTTCGTTTGGGCTTGCAACGCGGCGTCGAGGATTAAGCCCGCGAGGAGGTTGTATTCTTCAAGTGGTGGATGATGTTGAATCGACTCGACCGCTTTTGAAATCATTTCCTCGTATAACTTCCAATCGACATTCCGTGTGAGG